>NC_056730.1:121122951-121125451 GCF_019279795.1 Protopterus annectens | reverse complement strand
ATGTTGCAATAGTATTCCAAAATCATCTCACCATAGAACAACTAGATTACAATACCCAATAAGTCAAATATGTAGAACTAATCCTTGCCAAATTAAAAATAAATTCCAACAAACACATAATTATTGCAGGTAGCTATATCCCACCAGGCAATAACATCATTGTAATGGAAAGCCTGCTTAATTGGCTCTCCAGCTCCCTACCACATGAAACCATACTATTAGGGGACTTCAATACTGACTGGCTTAACTGCTCCAGTCATAATCCCTGTGCCTTTATTATCTTCCACAGGTTTACCCAAACTATAACCACGCCCACTAGAATTGACAAAACATCCAAATGCCAGCCCATCTTAGACTGGATCCTAGTATTTGACCCCACTCTTGCACAGCAATCTGGCTGTCTTCCAGATGCTCTAAGCAACCATCATCCAACTTACCTAATTAGGAACAGATCCCAAACCATCAGCCAACCTATCCTCAGAGTAGTTCTAAACAAAAAGACCTTTATAGCTACTGACTTCATCAATGCACTAAAAAGATGCAACTGGACTCCCCTAAAACAACTATCTCTAGACAAAGCCATCGAATACTTTAGCACAACCTTCATAAAAATCTTAAATCATCATGCACCCCACAGAACCATTAGAATAAAAACTAACTATGCCCGATGGCTAAGAAAGGCTACTAAAACTATAATGAAAGAAAGGGACAAGGACTGGATTCAATATCTAAAAAACAAAACCACTACTTTGAGACAGAACTATCTAGAGCTCTGTAACAAAGCCAAAAAAAAAAAATCAAACTAGACAAATCAAGCTACTATAAAAATATGCAAGAAAAATATGCTCATAATCTCCAAAAATTCTGGGCCACGATAAATGGTATACTACACCCAGGAAAGTCCATTACTCCAACCCCTGTGCTACCAAATAACCATGAAAACATTCCCACTCAATTTAACAAATTATTTCTCAAAACAGTCCAGACCCTTGCCAATACCCAAAATAGCATTAGCAGCCCCACACCAAGAACTACACCAACCCATCCCAATATACAGAATGATACCCCCAGTTTTCACCTTCACTTTGTGTCTACCAAGACAATTTCTAAACTCTTTAGGAAATTTAAACCAACTGCTCTAGCAGCTGCTGTGCTACTAGCAGACTTCCTTCAGATATCAGTTGAAGTTATAGCCTATCATGTCTCTATTCTCATAAACAGATCTCTGTTAGAATTCAAGTTCCCACCTCTTGGAAAACATCACATATTATTCCACTGCACAAAGGAGGTAACTCCTTAGAGCTCACCAACTATTGCCCAATAGCAATCCTATCACCTTTATCCAAATATTAGAAAGAGTTGTTCATAATCAACTAATGCAGTACCTCCCATAGCACCACCACAGCATTACTATCATTAACCAATATAGTTAACCACCATAGAAACAAGGGTCTATTTGTTTCTTCCACATTCGTAGACTTATCAAAAGCCTTTGACATGGTAAATCACAGTATGCTTCTTGAAACTCTATCTACCCTAAATATAAGTCCACCTCTCTATCATGGTTCAACGGTTACTTATATGGCTGTCAGCAAGCAGTCCTATGGCAGGGACAACTGCCAACCCATTACCAGTTACCATAGGAGTCCCTCAAGGATCCATCCTCGGCCCTTTGCTGTTCTCTTTATTTACTAACAAGATCTCTTCATCCTCACCCACTGCCTCAGTAGTACAAAATGCAGATGATACCACCCTTATATGTGCTGCCCCCACCCTAAGAGAACTACAAACCTAGCCCAAAATAACTTCACCCTAGCCGAAACTTGTTTCACTAACATCAAACTTCTTAATTCCAAAAAAAACAAACTAATTCTGTTCAGCCAAGGCATATCACCTCCAGTAAATTGTTATTTCACCATCTACTCTAAAGAAAATATTCAAATTAGTCCAACCATACACAGTAAACTGCTATGTGTAGAAATAGACAACAACCTGAGGTTCGACATCCACATAGCACAAACCATCAAGAGAGTTAATAAAAAACTTGGACTCCTCTACAGGAACAAACAGTTTATGACTAAGCACACCAAAGCAACCATCGCAAGGACTCATCTTCTATCAACCCTCTCTACACCTCTCCCATCTTGACTAATCTCTGCCAAACCGATCTAAATAAAATGGAATCTTGCTACAACAAGATTGCTACGTTTGCTACTGAAACGTCACATAGGTCTCACCATTGTCTATCCCTTAAGCAGCTTAACTGGCTTAAGTTGCCTCATATACTTCTACTCAGTCAGCTCTATAGTACACAAACTGTACTACCTTCCTGAGAAAACACCAGCACTTCAGTATCTAATTCAGCCTCACATTCCCTCGAGAGCCTTAAGATCTAGGAACCAGAACCTCATAACTGTCATCCAACATAGAAATGTTGCCGGTAAATCCCTTTTTGCCAGCATCATTGCTAAAACCTGGAACACACTACCAAACCAAATAA
>NC_056730.1:121102951-121120451 GCF_019279795.1 Protopterus annectens | reverse complement strand
TGACTGACTCCAAGAAGTTGACCAGGTTGATTGAGCAGGTATGACCTACCTTTCAGAAAACAGTATCCACCTCATACATAAAATTGCTGCTCCTTAAGCTCAAACCTTGCTCTCCCTCCATAGACGGTCTCCCTCCACTCTTTCTCCAACTAGCTGCTAACTCCTTAGCCTTACCCATCTGTATTTTCATCAACAGATCCATTACTGAAGCTACAGTCCCAGTCATCTGGAAGAAGTTCTACACTATTCCTATCCACAAGGGAGGTAACTCCACTGACCTAACTAACTATAGACCCATCACAATACTATCTCCCCTCTCTAAGATCTTGGAAAAATGTGTACACAAACAAATTGTCCAACACCTCACTAAAGAGAACTTAATTACCCCCACCCAACACAGTTTTAGCCCTAGCCATAGCACCTCTACAGCCCTCATCTCCTTCATAAACACTATTTCTCAAGCTAGAGACCAGAATAAACTATTCTCTTGCCTCTTTCTTGACCTATCAAAAGCATTTGATACTGTCCACCATCCATTACTCTTAGAGAAACTCTCCCAATTAAACCTTTTCCCTGCCCCTATCTCCTGGTTCGCTAGTTATCTTAGCAACCGTTCCCAGTCCATCAAATGGGATTCAGCCATCTCCCCCAAACTCCCATTACTGATGGGAGTACCCCAAGAATCAATTCTAGGACCACTGCTTTTCAATATTTTTACTAATCAGTTATAAATCTCCACCCCACACTCATCTCTA
Organism: Protopterus annectens; assembly: GCF_019279795.1. NCBI lineage: Eukaryota > Metazoa > Chordata > Ceratodontiformes > Protopteridae > Protopterus > Protopterus annectens. The sequence goes on along the minus strand of NC_056730.1, from coordinate 121,119,696 downwards.
ATGCAATATGCTGATAACTCCACAGCCATCACCATTGCTGACACTCTTCCCAAACTCCATACTAAAACACAGGAATCCTTCTTGTCTATCGAGAACTGGCTCAACCATAACCATCTAATCTTAAATCCAAAAACGACCAAACTCCTTCTCTTTCTACCTAAAACAATGACCCACCTGAAACCAGATTTCTCCATCACCTCCCACAACAACACACTTATCATAGTTGACGACCACACTAAACTACTTGGGGTCATCACTGATGATAAACTTCAACCAGCATGTCCATACAAAATAAAATAAAAAAAAAACAAAAACACCAAAAACTAGGTCTTCTTTATAGAAACAAAACTTTCTCTCTACTCAAGCAAAAATTGCTCTGTTACACACCTACCTTCTACCAACCTTTCTCTATGGCTCTCAGATTCTCACCAACCTGCAGACTTCTCTTATATCCAAACTTGAATCCACCTATAACAAAGTAGTGAAATTTGCCACTGAACTACCATACTCCTCTCACCACTGTCTAGCACTGTAAAAACTGAAATGGTTAGAATTCCTCCACAACCTTACTCTCTTCCAGCTCCAAATAATCCATTCCATCCTATTCCAGCCCACCTTTAGCCCTGCCATATTACCCATCATCTCATCCTACAGCCCAGCTAGAAGAATCTGAAGCTCTGACCAACACCTCCTGACCATAACCAAACCCAAGCTCAACATAGGAAAAAACCTGTATAGCTATTACCTCGCCAAACACTGGAATAAACTCCCACTTGACATCCGAAACATTAGATCCAAACTACTATTCAATAAGGCTATGAAAGTTCACTTTAGCAAAAACAAACTATGCCTCTGTTATCAGCCCCCTGACTAACTCATCTCTCCAGATCAACCATTCACTTTTTTTTCTCCTACACGTACCCAACCCTACCTCCATCCCAACTCTCTCACCCTTCTTCACTGCTAAATCCTTCCCTACTTTCAACCCCAACACTTCTTTGAACTGGTACCAATCTCCTCAGCAGTAGAGAGTCAAAAACCACTTCCACACTTTAATCTCTTCTTGCTGGTACTAATTAACTTCTTTATTATTTTGATTTTCTATACTGTAAATTGTTTTTTTTCCCTAATTAACTATTACAATATATGTAATTAGCTAACATTGTATATCATCTCTAAGCAGTTTTATGTGTTGTGGACTCACTTTACATTGTTATGTATCATACTTTTGTACTTGCATATGTTTGGAACTTAGGAGCTTTTCTCCCCAGGTCTCTACTGAAAAAGGGCTTTCTCCCAGATGGACCAACCTGGTCAACAGATGTCAAATAAATAAAATAAAGTAAACTGTGTGGGATCCGAAGTCTTCAGATTCCCATATCACTGTGTATTAGGTGCATGATGATGCATTCCACAGCTTTGCATAACAGACTTGTCAGGCAGTTGGGTCGGTATTTCCGAGGGTCTTTAGTTGCACCTCATTTGTGGACAGGGGTGACTGTAGCAGTGCACAATTCAGTAGGGATGAAGCCTGATGTGAGGCTGTGCTTGCACAGTGCACACAGGTGAGGTGTCAAGTCACTCTGTAGTTCATGTAGAACACAGCCAGAGAAATTATCAGGTCCCATAGAAGCTGTAATCTTGACCTCGGGACAGTGGTGTTTTAACCTGTGCAGCAGTAATATTGGGTGCCTGGTAGTGTACTGGTATTGTGATTGGTCCTTTGGGGGGAGCAGAGGGGTACTGTTTGCACTCAATATGTCAGCCAGTATATTGACAATATTTGTTGGCTTACTCTAGGAGATACCATTGTCTAGTAGCTCAGAGGAAATCTTGGTATTGCCATGGAGAATCTTTACATAACTGTATGAAGCTTTGTGGCTGTCTTTACTATGTGCTCCAATTCTGTTTTCACAGCTAACTTTGAAGAATTTGATGAGGGATCTCAACTTGTAATTGAGGCTGTTAAGGTTTTTTTCCAGTCTTAGGACTTCACTTTATTCCATATCAGTTCCCTCCTTCTGTTGTACAGCTCCTTTATGGCCGGGAACCACCAGATTGGATTCCTTTTTTGGAGGTGAGGGTCCTAGTTCAATTGGGTATGGTTGTATCCATGCATTTGTATACATGTTCATAGTGCATTTTTGTTTGATTCAGCAATCACGCAACTAGTCTCCATTTGCCTGGCTGCTGTGAGGTTAGCCACCTCTGTTTTTTCTTTTTTGAATGTTTTCTGTCTAATTCTCTCTTGGTTGTACAATCTGAACTTGTGATTACAACATTCTTATAGATACATTCTTATACATACCTTTTGACATAACACAATGTGGAAAATAATGGTTAACACATTATTATTCTGATATCAGATCTTGGTGCATGAAACAATTCCATTCATATGATACCAGAGTAAACACAACCAGTCTGGGGTTTTCACTTTTATTGACAAGCGCTTACACTTTTATTGATATATAACCTGTATGTCACTATTACTCTCCTACTGGCTTCTTCAGTCATTAAAAGCCAAACTAATTTTTGAATACTGCAAGGTGATATTCTATTACTTTTTACTTATTTGCCCTACATAATACCAGCTAGACTGTTACTCACCAGCCTTGCGACACAGCCTTAGCAGCCTGCTGGTGTGGGCTTCCAAGTTCACGGCCCTCTCATCTGCAGCTATACAGGAGATAAGAAAAAACATTTATGCATACCTATCCATCACATACACAGGCTGGACTTTGGAGAAAACTTATTCTGCCTAATACTTACACACAGCTGGAGTTTTCCCCGCTCGGGTATCTTGGACCCACTGGTCCAAAATGTCCCTCTTCCTCCGCTTCAAGTCGGCAAAGTGGTGCCACACCTGCTCACCAGTCCAAGCGATGCCAATGGCAATTGTGAGATCTCAAGCAAGATGCTCCCAGGCCTCCACTTTGTATTGGGAGCCCTGGTACTGGTCCTGTAGCAGTCGCCCTTCATGGTCATTGCTTAAAGGGGTAGATGCTAAGCCATGCTTATCAGTACGCAAATCCACTTAGCCATGCTAAATTTTGCTTAAACTTTAAATTTCACTGGCACCTCACATTTGGGGCTGCTACACTTCCCTGATTAACATATACATAATAATATTCACTACCTATTTATGAAAAATAGATTTTAGTTGTGTTTCACATATGAACATGTACAGACTGCCATGGGGCTCAAACTGTAACTGACCACATACTAGGCAAATGCTCTAACCACTATGCTATTCCAGTTTCGCTGTTTGCACTATGTATATTTCTATTTAACTTTTTTTGATGTTTAACCTCTGCTATGCATAGCTGCGCAATGGGGGCATGTGCTCAGCTATGGTTAAACTTTATTGGCTTAATAAAAAAAAAGATTTTGAGGATTTAAATTAAATTTTACTTTTTCTCACTTTAGGAGTATGCCTGTCATAATGAGGGAACAAGGGCACAACACTAGGGACAATTTTAGCACTTTAAAAGTGCATGGAATAATGGGTTATGTGTTAGCATGTATTTTGCAAGGTGTATGGGAACTCAGGCATGTCAGTGTTGTGTTTCTACTTTGTTTTTTTATTTCTTCATTTAACATTTGTTGACCAGGTATGTTTGACTAGGACAACAAGCCTATTTTCAACAGAGGCCCTGGGTTTTGGGTTAGCATGTATTTAGTGAGGTGTATGGGAACTCAGGCATGTCAGTGCTTTGTTTCTACTCTATTTTATTTCTTCATTTAACATTTGTTGACCAGGTAAGTTCAACTAGGACAGGTAGCCTATTTCCAGCAGAGGCCCGGGTTGACATGCTCCAGATGCATGTCTGTGGCATGCATTCTGTGGATATACTGCAAAATTGTGCAGTATATCTGCAGACAACTGTGTTTTTAAAATACTGTAATGGCACTTTCTGAGTGAAGGGGGTGTGTTACATGTGCAGGCACTGCTGTAACATGCCCCCTTCACTCGTTCACAGATCGTGTCCATGTAGGTGTTATAGCAGCGTGACTTCATGAATATGCTAAGTGTGCTGCTGTGCTGCATGGACACTATCTATTCCATGCAAGAATAGTTTATTTTTGCATGGAACTTTACTGAATCCCAGGGATAATATAAAAACAGGTTAAAATCAATGCAAGGTATATGACAATCATTTAATATTTAGAAAAATGTTAGTTTGTAGAGCAATTAAAGAGAGGTTAGTCTACTACAAATAAGAGTTGAAATATGAAGTGAGGGAAAAACAGACGTCATATTTAGAGAGAAGTCTGGGAAGAGAATTAGATAGCAGTAAGGAAGTAAGTGAAGAAGGGAGAGTAAAGAGGTATACTGAATCAAAAGGTATTAGTTCACATTTAGGAATATAGTTTATCCTGGTTTTGAGCAAGAACACAGAAATAATATATATATATATATATATATATATATATATATATATATATATATATATATATATATATATATAATGTAACTGTATACAATAAATAACTAGAAATGTTTAAAAAGAATGTTATAATATATATAAAATTTAACATGACAATAAATATAAAAGTAGTGTTCTGAAACACATAATATAGAGTTAAACAGTGTTCCAGAAGCAGAAGTAAGTAGCTCAAGAAATGGTAATAGTTCCTTAAGAGAAGCTGTCAAATTGTCAATACAAAGTTAAATTATTATGTAAAACAAGAAAGGTTTAGCTGCTCGAACACTGCTGCCTACACAGAACTGTTCAAAGAAAACTTATACAAGCATGTTAAAAGTTGCATGGAGGCAACTATACCCACCAGGGAGAAGTACAGCACTAACTCAAAAAAACAAGCCAACCTGGTGGAATCACAACATCAGTAGGCTGTATAACAGAAGGAAGAAAATCATGGCAAAAATTAGGAGGTGCAGCACCTAGCAGAATAAAAGCACTCTAATCAAACTAAACAAACAACTCAGTGGAGAAATAAAGTATACCAAAGTCACCTTTCAGGAAAAATTGTCCTCCCAGGCCAAGAACAGCCGCAAGACATTCCTTAGCTCTGTCCACAACCACAAAGGCTATACACAGTTGTGTGCAGCACTCATTGTAAATGGAGCCACCTATTGAACCAGAAAATATAGAAAACCTACTGGCCAGCAAATTCAGCTCCGACTTTACCCCTCTCTCCCACTCAACTTTGGACCTGGACTTGAATAAATGCAAAATGATCAGATATCTGCATTTTGAGCATTTATAATGAATTTGTCTAAAGTTAAATGGTTGGTGATCTGATTGTTATATATGCTCATTTTGTCTTCATTGTAATCATCCTTAATTACCTCTACTATATTTGCTTTAATATGGCACCTAGTGACAACTGGCAAGAGGATTTCAGCACAGTACTTTCAGTAAATACCATAAGAGTAACATTCTATGCAGTGTGGACTAAATCAATATAAGAAGTTATTTTACTTTCCCTACTTATAACTCACCTGGCTATCATGAGGGAACAGGTCTAGAACACTGCAACAATGGGCCCAGACAATATCCTAGGATGCCTTCTAAATAGCATGAAACATGATCTATCAGTTCTTCTGGAATTGCTATTTAACCATAGTCTACAAACAAGCTTCAGCCATCCCTCTGCATAAAGGTGGGCCATCTTCAGACCCTGGAAACTACAGACACATAAGTCTCACTAGTCTCATATGCAAAGCCAAGGAAAGAATTATAACAATATACAAAACCTCCAGACACTGGCCCCAACCCAATTTGGTTTCATCAAGTGCAAGTCATGCATACTCAGTCTGGTAGACTTCTCTTAGAACGTCACCAAAGCAATGGATGAGGGCAAAATGGTTCACACTGCCTACCTTGACCTGGCCAAGGCATTTGACACAATACCCCATTTGGGCATCATTGACATGCTTAGGTTATGGATAGCCAGCTGGATTACAGACAGGACACAAGAAGTTAGAAATAGGGAGTCCACAGCTGCAAAAGGGCCAGTCACAACTGGAGTCCCTCACTTTGTTGTTATGTGAGAGACTTGATTCCAAATTCATAGAATAGATACATCTCTTACATGTTGTATTTGTTTTAGGAGTAATTGGTTATCAGTATACATGAGGCCTCAGGATGCCCATGTCAATCAGGCTGGCTGGAGAAATTGTGGGAAACTGTCCGTCCATTATGGCAGGTATATACTGTAGCAACTAGTGGAGAGTGGGCTAGCTGGACCAGGTTTTGCTGTAAGACTGACAAACAGTGACTATTCTGTGGAGGGCTAGGGATAGAAAAGCGCTTCAGTGATTCACAATTGCTCATAGGGCGGCAGTGCAATCTCTCAGCAGCTCTGGTAAATTGAGAGCAAACACAACACTTAAATATAAGTTAAGTTAAATGATTTTAAACAAAGTACCCAAAGGGAAAGCCCAAGACTGAGCCTTACTCCAGCAATCCCCAACTCAGATGGATCCTTGGTTGCACACTTCTGCCACAAAGGTACAAGGGGGCCTTCTAAATGTAAGGTGGCTGGTTTTAGTGCTGAAATGGGGTTCTGGCATGTAGCTCACAAGATATTTCCCTGTGAGCTATATCACTGAAACCAGAAGGCTGCAGCAATTTGCGTAGTGCGGTACAGCTAAAAAGCAAGGAAAAGGAATGTTTAACTCTTCTTGCACGGCTGTCTCTGCTAGAAAACAGCTGGGTAGGTGTCTTTAGGGATCAGAACACTGTTCTACATGTGTTTTCATAGTGTACAGCTGCAGTAATAGTGCTTTTCAGAAACCCAAGTGCTTAAACAAGAACAAAGACACTTTGAATTGTAGGCACAATAAGCCTTCACCAGAAATTCTGAGATTAGAAGGGTGTAGGCTACACTCTCCTGCCACGAGAGTCTAGAACAAAAACCTTCCTACTCTAAAATAACTGGTTTGGAGCTCAAGTGCTTAAACCTGAACTAAGACACTTTCAGAGTAACAGACACAATAAGCCTTTAACCAGCAATTCCCATCTTACAAGAGTGTAGGCTATCCTTTCCTGCCACTAGAGTGTAGACCAGAAATCTTACTAATGTAAAATAACTGGTTTTGAACCCAAATACTTAAACAAAACAAATACACTTAGAACAACAGGCACAATAAGCCTTCAACCAGCAATTCCCAGCTTAGAAGGGCAGAGGCTACCCCCTCCTCTCACAAGAGTGTAGACTGGAAAACTTCTTAATCTAGGCCAACTGGCCTGAAGCTCAAGTGAATAAACCAAAACTAAGAGACTTAGAATAACAGTTACAATTTAATCAGGCTACTAGCAAGCAGTAATAAATGCAGTAGAATAAATGCAATTATAAACTTGCAAGGACAAGCTGCAAAAGCAAAATAAAGTAATAAAGTAGGAAGAAACATAAATAAAGAAAATGTAGCTGAATAAAGTGCATTTTTAAATTAAGTGGGAATGGAGGAAACAAAATAATTCAAGGTTAAGAAACTAAGGGGGTGGGTCTTCCCAATTGATTTCTCTGTACTCAGTAGAATGTGCTGATGAGTTGGGACTGGGAAGAGTGTATAAAATCAGATTTATAGTAGGAGTGGGCAACTCAAAAGCCACCAAGTTTAAGAATACAACAACAGTTCGGTGGGTTGGTGAGAAAAATAAAATGCAGACAGAGATCAGCAATATTCAGGCAGAGTACAGTAAGCAAGCCAAGCAAGCACTCCAGTTAAACAGAGATGTCACCAAATGTCTATAGCTAAATGAAGAATGCTATTTCTCACCTTTTCCCACTAATTTGCTGATATTATTCACTGCTTGTGAAGAAAGTATTTGCTAACTTTTCTAACTGACCCGTGCCAAGACCTCTTAAAACTCCAACAGAACAGAAAACTGAAAACAAATGTAATACAAGAAAAAGATAAAAAATAGAAGTAATCAAGTCTTAAATTAAAAAAAATTCAATTCAAAATAAAATCCAGAGATCTGCAATATTCAGACAGAGTACAGCAAGTAAGCCAAACAAGCATCCAGATAAATAGAGATGCCTCCATGTGTTTCTAGCTAAATGAGGAATGCTATTTCTCAGCTCTTCCAACTAACTAGCTGATGCTATTCACTGTTTACAAAGTAATTATTTTCTAACTTTTCTGACTCTAGCCAAGACCTCTTAAAACTCCAGCAGAACTGAGAACTTAAAACTAAACAAATGTAATACAAGAAAAAGATAAAAACAGAAGTAACCAAATCTTAACTGAAAAACTTCAATTCAAAATAAAATGCAGAGATCAGCAATATTCGGGCAGTGTACATCAAGAAAGCCAAACAAGCACTCCAGCTAAATTGAGATGTCCTATGCAAGCCACCTCAAGGTGCTATCCCTCAATTATGTCTCCTACAGGCAGCTTAGGGGAGATCTATGCCTGGCATACAAGGCATTGTCAGACCCCACTCTAACGGACGTCTTGCTTATCCACAAAGCAAACAGCACCAGAATTACATATTCTAAAGTCTTAAACCTTGCCTGTGATATAAATAGGACCTGCTGGAGAGACAGGTATGTATTCCAAAAAATATCCCTTCTTTGGAACAGGCTTCCCATCCATATGAAGCAGAGTTCCTCCCTACACCAATTTAAGTACAACTTGGACAACTGGATGGGGAACAGGAAATCCATCCCTGGTTTGGCACCTATGTCTCTAATATACACTGGCAGCCTGTAAATGCTACATTTCCCAGGACCCTTTTTCACCTGCTTACACTTATCAAGGGTATTAGAACTTGTCAGAGGGCTGGGATGTGTGGCCAGAATTAAAAAGGCCCTTTAGGTCATTAGCCTAGTAAACACCTATGAAGCTATGAACCTAAATCCCTTTGCAATTAACCTGCATCAAGAAAGCATGTTTATTTGTAACTAAATGCAAGATGTTCCTCCATTTAAATGGTTTGATGGTTTGAACTTCCACAAGTTCGATCTTATGGGCTTGACCATAAGAAATTGGAACTTGTGAAAGTTTGAAATTTCAAAGTAGACCCATATATATATATATATATATATATATATATATATATATATATATATGGTCTATATCACGAAATCAAACTTCCAAAATGTCGAACACCATAAGTTCAAACTTGGAAGATCAAATTCAGATAACATCGAAACTTCAAAACAGCAAATTTTTCCTTGGGAAAAAATTTGTTGTTCTGAAAAATACACATATAACACAATCACACCAAACACCTTCAAAACCTACACTAAACCTAACATACACCATTATCTATGCACTATCCTTAACCCAGCCCTAACCCTAAAGTCCGTCACTACCGCACACTTACCTGACCTGCGCTCTAACCCTAAAGTCCGTCACTATCGCACACTTACCTGACCCGCACCCTAACCCTAAAGACCATCACTATTACACACTTACCTGACCCGTGCCCTAACCCTAAAGTCCGTCACTATCCCACACTTACCTGACCCATGCCCTAACCTTAAAGTCCGTCACTACCCATTCGTACACTTACCTTGACCCGGTCCGAAAATGCCGAAGCTGCAGAAACAGCCAACCAAATTCTTTCCCTGGGAAAGAATTTGGGTTTCCATGTCTTCAACATTCTCAACTTTCGAACTACCACGTTTGGCCTTCCGGTATTTGGTGTTCTTAACTTTCGATTTCGTGATAGGAACCCTGTATATATATATATATATATATATATATATATATATCTATATATATATATATATATATATATATATATTAATAATGATTAAAGTTAATATATATATATTTAATTTAAGAATAATGACTAAATTGATGTGAGCCTACCATAAGTGCTCACTTTATTTTTTATCAATTAAATTATTTATCATTTACAGATTTCTCTTTATAGTGGAGCTAATAGTTGGGTACAATGATGGTATAGGACAACTATGATTTACTTGCCTTTTTCTGTTAAAAGTACTTTCATTCTAAACTTTAGTTCAAATGAGTTAAAACATAAAGATTATATAGTAAGCTTATGTTAATGGAACTTTTACTTATTTAACCCTTTACAGGTTGTTAATTTAATATATTCCTGGTATTGTGGAGTCATGGTAAAGCACATGCATCTTCCAGGATGAATTAAGTGCTGGCTACCTTTTCCATTAAGTCCAGTTTTAAACTTTTGGAGCATGACTCTTGAAATTTATGCAATCACCATCCCAATAATTATTCTATTAGTGGAGAACAATGTAGGGAATAGATTCTTGGAATGTTAAAGGTATTCAAATGGATAAAACAGGAAAGTATTCCTTCATTTAACATTTAAGTGAAAAGCTGAAATTGTTTTTTTATCCAAGAAACTCATATGACATCTATGCAAAGATGTCAGTTGAATGGGGAGAAATGGATTAAAACAATTGTTGAATCAGCAATAATTCAAATAGCACTGGCACTGCAATTATTATCAAAGAGATTTTTTAAAGACTTAATATTAAAGCAAGACTTAGATAAAGAGGGAGGATGGTGTTACATGGTTATTATAAGTACATTCTTTGATAAACCAGTTTTATTTCTAAATTTATATGCACCTTGCTCTAAACATCATAACTTTTTATGATAATATACAAACTCTTATCTTCCTTTCCAAATCGATACACATTCTTGGTGGGGATTGGAATGCCATTATTGATCTCATTAATGACAGAACAAGCAAAAGTAAATCATATCATTTGTATGCATGCGATGTGATATCATAACTTAAAACAGATTTTAGTATTTTTGACCCTTCTGAATTTCAAAACAATATAACTACCCTGACAAAATATACAAACTATTCCCACTGCTCCAAAACATGGGCCAAACTAGATTTTTTTCTAACATCTGGTATATTTTAACTGCTGATATTAATTATCAAGTAGAACCCAGGTTTTCCTCTGATCACTCTAGAATTTCTCTTACTATAAACTGTTGTGATACTTGTAAACTAGGGACTAACAATTATAACTGGTCCTGAAATCCTGACCTACTCTAGAAAGAAGATATTACGACAGAAATGATTTCTTTATTTGTAAATGTCCTGAATAACTTCTGTTATTCTCATATTCCTCTTGACATTCAATAGGCTGTTATCAAAATTCAGATTAGAGGACTATTTGTAAGTGAAGAATCTTAAAACAAAAAATCAAATAAATCAAAAGAGAATTTAATAAAAAAAACAAGATTTATAAAAAAGAACAAGAACTACATATAAAACGCAACTCTGAGTTAATAGAACAATTAATCAAAATGCAGAAAGAATTTGACTTACTCTATGCATCACAACAAACACTCTATGAAGCAAAACCCTTGGCTAAATACTCAGAATGGGCCCAAGTTCCTTCCAAATTTATTCTAAAGATTATACATGCAAATAAAACTTATCACTTAACTGAAATTTCAGATCAGGATAAATCTTATAACAGTAGAAAAGAGATTTTATAAATATTTGCACAACTATACTCGCAGACATATGGAGAACACAATCTTTCCTATGACACCCAGGAAAGAGACCACTTTTTTAAGTATCCTATCTTTTACAAAAAAATAATCAAGATCAACAGAACTGCTACTTCACTGATTACACAACAATAAATTTTACAATCAACAGACTTAAAGGAGGTACATCACCTGGCCTGGATGGCATTACTCCTGAATTCTATAAAACTTTCACTCTCACTCCAGTAGTTCAAAAGTACATTGCACTTATTCAACTACATTAAGGAACATGATACTAAAGATTTATAATTAAATCATTCTAAAACAATACTCATTACTAAGGGCAAATCTGATACTGAAATCCTTTAAACTATAGGCCAATCTCCATTATAAATGCAGATATTATAGTTTATGTATCTTTACTAGTAAACAGACTGAAAAGTATACTTCCAGAATAATCTCTTCTTACCAATCTGGTTTCATTCAAAACTGACAAACCTATGATCATACACTTACAGTGTATACTTTAATCAAATTATCCAAACAATATTGCAATTCAAAATTTGTATTAGCGTTGGATGCCACTAAGGCATTTGGTTGACTTAATTTAGACTTTCTTTCTTTGTTATGCTAGAATTCAGTATTCCAAAATCTTTTATTGAATGGATCAAAATTCTATACACTAATGCATATACAACATTATATATAAATAAAGCTTCTTCCTCGCCAATACAAATTATCAATGGAACAACACAAGGGTATCCATTATCTCCTTATATTTTCAATATTTATATAGAACCCTTATTTCTTTTAATACTACAAAGAAAACTTTTCACCATATCCCTGAAATTTGCAATACTCAGATACCACTAACAGCTTTTGCCAATGATCTAAATCTCATTTTTTTGCCTAATACTGACTTACCTAAAATCCTACAATCTATTGATGCCTTCTTTGAATTCTGCAACTATAAAGGGCACTTTCACGGGCTAGGCTTTTAAAGGTTCCAGGGCCATTAGTCTAGTACACACCTATGAACCTATTCAACCCAAAATATAATCTAATTAGTTACTTCCCTGATACAGAAATTAAAATAACCCCATGATTCATCAAGCTCTGTGCAAGAATAGTGCTATTCTTGCACGGAGCATTCTGTGGCCATCTAGGACAGCAGCCCACACTGCATATTCATGAAGGTGTGCTGCTGTCTATACTAGATGGCCACAAACCAAGAAAGAGTGCAGAGGGCATGTCCGAGCACTGCTTGCACTGTACACATGCCCCCTGCACAATAAAATTGCCATACAGCAATTCTAAAGATAGCAATAGTGTCTGCTGACACTGTTATCACAAGATAGCATCTGTGGACAAAATATCTAAGGACAGCCCCCCCCCCACAACATAAAATCAACTGTCCAGATTATCACAGAATGTCCAGAGCATTCCCTCATATTTTTGGCCTTTTTTTCCTAAAATGTTTCCTGTCTGTGAAAGCAGTGGGATTATCTAAGGGGATAATTATGTTAAAATTTAATGGATTATTATTGGGTTATTGGAATGATCTTAAACTTTTTAAATTTTTTTTCCATCCCCAGCAAAGTTTAAGTGTAGCTGAGCAGGTGTGCACGTAGTGTAGCTATGCTCAGCCTAGCTTACACATTCAAATGAGCTAAATAGAAATGTAGAGCCAAAATAGCAAAAATGAAATAGCGTAGTAGTTAGAGCTTTTGCTTAGCATGCAGTCATTCACTGTTTGAGTCCCAATGCAATCCACTGATTTTTATTTGTGAAAACAGCAGTAAAAGTATATTTATTAGAAATAGGTAGTGAATAATATATATTTGTTTACCAGGGTAGTGTAGCAGGTCCAAATGTGAGGTGTCAGTGTACTACAGATGTGAAACCCCCACAAAAACACAAGTTTCCCATACAGTATAGCCACAAAAGAATGTAATGTAATGAAGGTACATAAAATGATAACAATAATAATAATAATTATTATTATAATCCGTAATAATACTAATGATAGTCCATAAAATAACAGTTGGGCAATGCTAAATTGAGCTCAGCTGTGCTTAGCTGGAGTAAGCATTGCTGAAATATGTATGCTTAGCAAGAATTAGCGTAGCTAAGCAGATATGCACACTGGTAAGCAAGGCTTAACATCTACCCATTTAAGCAATGCTTATCTATGCTAAGCGGGTTTGTCTGGCACTTAGCTTAGCTCAGCATATTCAAAACTGTCCAATCATAGCAAAGGGCAGGAAATCAGCCCTATTTAAACCTCGTAGGTGGGAATACAGATCATAACCAGTTGTAGCTCCCCACTGTAGGCACTATGGCTGGTGTTGATAAAGGTGTGCGCTTTTGGATGCAGCGCTGGGGCATTCAGGAGTCCAGGGTCATGGTCAGACTGCTTGTAGAAAAACATGACATGGGACTGCTGCAGGACCAGTACCTGGGCTCTCAATACAAAGCGGAGGCCTGGGAACATCTCACCTGTGATCTCACTAGTGCCACTAACATCCCTCGGACTGGTGAGCAGGCCCAGCACCACTTTGCCATCTTGAAATGGAGGAAGCAGGAGCTCTTAGACCAGTAGGTCCAAGATGCCTGGGTGAGAAATGCTCCAGGTGTAAGTATCAGTCACAATAAGTGTTTTTCAATGTTTAGCCTGTGTATGTGATGGATAGGTATGCAGACATTTTTTCCTATTTCCTGTATAGCTGCAGAAGAGAGGGCTGCAAACTTGGATGCCCACACCAGAAGGCTGCAAAGGCTGTGTCGCGAGGCTGGTGAGTAACAATCTAACTTGTAGTATTCAGGGCAAGTAAATAAAAATGAGCATTATGTCATCTTACAGTATTTAAAAATGGGTATGGTTTGTACTGAATAAACAAGCTCATAGGAGAATAATACTGACATGCAGGTTATATATCAATAAAATTGTAAGTACTAGTCAATAAACGTCAAAACCCCAGACTGGCTGTGTTTACTTTGATATTGTATAAATAGAAATGTGTAAAGTTCATGCATAGCAACTATAGCTTTGAAAGCATTAAACAATCAAGGCTCATCTGACAAAGATTGTGGAGTTGTAAAACAGGAGCCTAGCTATATGAAGAGAGTATTAGAGAGAAAACAGTCAAACAAAAGACAGCAATTTTTCAATATGTCATTCTGATGAAGCACAAACTTGTTGTACTTCTTGCACAAACAGGCATGGTTCGAATCCCGGAAGTTGTAGTAAGCTGTATGCATAACTTCACCCAGGATTTTGTGAATATGTATAGGAACAGTCAGGTATAGTTAACAGAAATGTCCTCCACAGGTCTGCCAGGTAAGAAAAGGTATAAAGTAGCTGTAAGAAGGCTGCAGTTACACTGTGTCCAATACCCACTGTCCAATCCAAAGGCTGAAAATGACAGCAAGATAAGTACATACAACAAGTAGTCTCCCCCAAGAAATGTTCCTCAAGTGTCATGCTGTCACAGCTAGTGGTTACTGCTGCCAGAAACCTGGGTGACTGATAGAAATCAAAGCAGAGTATGGTAGTAGCACACACACACACACACACACACACACACACACACACACACACACACACGCACACACATGCACACACTCACGCACACACACACACACACACACACACACACACACACACACACACACACACACACACACACACACACACACACACTCACACACACACGGTATGAGAGCATATATGTAACCTTGACTATGTAAATATGGGTAGAAACAGTCAGGTAGTGTTAACAGAATTTCCTCCGCAGGTCTGCAAGGTAAGAAAAGGTATAAAGTAGCTATAAGAAGGCTACAGTTATACTGTGTCCAATACCCACTGTCCAATCCCAAGGCTGCAAATGACAGCAAGATAAGTACACATACCAAGTAGTCTCCCCCAAGAAATGTTCCTCAAGTGTCATGCTGTCACAGATAGTGGTCACTGTGGCCAACAACCAGGGAGACCAATAGAAATCAAGGCAGAGTATGGCAGTAGCACACACACACACACACACACACACACACACACACACACACACACACACACACACAAAATGAGTGCACATATGTAACCCTGACTATGTGAATATGGGTAGAAACAGTCAAGTAGTGTTAACAGAATTTCCTCCACAGGTCTGAAGTAGCTATAAGAAGGCTGTAATTATACACTGTGTACAAACATATAAACATACCACTGCCCAACCCAAGGCCATAGGTTGTTGTAAAGTGAGGTAATACCTGTAGAGCAATGATTAGAGCAATGATCATTAAAGTTGTGAACCCTTCAAGCATATACAGTTGTTAAGTGACATCTCTCTCTCCCCCACCTTATCAGCACCAATAATCTAAACACATAACTCAATGGGCATGTTTTTCACCAAACCTTTTGTTGGGACATGGGTCTTATTGTTCTACAAATATTGAAATGTGTTTCTAATAATGTTCCTTTTTCAAATACTATCATTAGTGGCCTGTTGTATCAATGTAACCTGCATGCCATTATAATGCCCACTGTGGTTACATATATGCATGTGCTCTGTTTGCAATGCAATTGTTCCAAATCTGTTGTTTTGGGTTAATTGGAATACATATGCATGCTGTTATAACAAATCCTGGAATGTGATTTACATGACTAACCAACATATGTTCTAAAACTGTAACACCATAGCACGTGTGGGAAGGCCGATCCCAGGGGATCTACCTCTCTTTCCTCATCTGGCCCTGGCACCAGGCCCCAGAACATCTGGAACCCACTTCGGACCTCCTCATCTGCTGGTCCTGCACCACCTTTGGGTGGAACCACCTCAGGGATGGGGTTCGTCCCCCCTGGGTGCGGGTGTCAACAGGATCCTGTCACCCGAAGCCAGGTCTGGGGTCTAGTGCATTGCGAGCTCCACAAGGAATTTGGAGATCTGCTACACCGGCTTGAGAACCATGTGGAACATCTAGAGGGACAACCTGCCCCTCCTGCTCAGCACCCAGCACAGCCACAGTCGGGGTTGTTAAGGTGCAGTGGTGACTGCCCATGGGTGGGGACCTCAGTCCCACTGTATCCATTTGGGGGCTTGTGGGCATCCGATTACCAACCACCCCTCACAGTCCAAGGTGTTTACCACCCACATGTGTCATATACCACCCCTGTCTGCTGTCTTGCCTGTCTTGTCTGTCGTCCTATCCAACCTACCTCCCCAAATATCCAAAAGACACAAAATCCATGAAGGAAGGAAGACCACTTCAAAGACAGAATTGTTTCTTTCATTAACACACTTCACAGTTATGGTACCTCAGCCTT
>NC_056730.1:121075451-121097951 GCF_019279795.1 Protopterus annectens | reverse complement strand
AGTTGGGAGGTATTAACTACCCAAGTGATTTTGACATCCTGCAGAAAGGCCTCACTAAGACCATTGACCGGTGTCAGAGCCATGGCCTTAAGGTCAATGTCAAAGAATGTGTTGTCATCCCCCTTTGGGATGTCAGGCACTACAGGGATGTTACAGCACCAATAATCAGACAGCAGTGTGAAAGTGCATACTCACCACCAATCCCACCACAGTCACAGTCACATACTGGTAGGCCAGGTGAACAGTAGAGTATACGGACTGTGTGAATAAATGCATAATAGTTTTCCAGTCACACACTGCCCCTACATATAGTGGCCCAATTCACAGTGTAGTCTGAATCCTGACCATGCTATAGGACATGTCTCAGTCTGCCCCTACAAAGGCATAAAGTCAACAGACCAGCAGACACTGGAGCAGCATGAGCAGTCAGATGAAAAAGGAGCCATAACACTTACATCTACCCACCTTCATACACAGCCCAAATAACATGTACACATGGCATGTGTACACAATCCTGTCAGTCTGTCAACAATGGACAGACATACATAGACCTCTGAAATGTACAGTTCACCTCAGAATGTACAGGCTCAGGCCTGATATCTATGGCCTCTTCCCTGTAACATGTCTGTGGGTCTACTACATCACTGGGGTGGTAGGAGGAATGAAGGCAAGAAATAATGATACTAAATATGTCTGAGCCTCATAGGGCATGACATCTGGACAATCCCTGACATCATTTGGGGACAGAAACACAAACACAGGTGTAGTTTGGACATAATGCTGTCAGAAATTTAGACAGTTGCTGATGTTACTCGGTTTGTTGTAACATATCCTTTATGAGGTATACGAAGTCAGTAATACCAATGCATTTTAGTATTTACTGACTGCATTCCCCACAGTCCATGGCTGATTTTCCAAAGACAGCAACTGTCTGGGAAACAGACCAAACATAACAGGCAAACATGTGGCCAGTCTGAGGACAGCATGCCAGTGGAGAGGTATGCCATGGACATATCACTGTCAGACGTGAAGTCACTCAATAAATGCATGTCCACACAAACCCTGTCAATCTATCAACCCACCATATGTATAACAGCACTGATGATGGCATATAATCTGTTCACAATTCTGGAGATATGTCCCCCATGTTGTTGTGCTGTCTCCAAATGTCCTGTCCTGTGAAGTATTCCCACCTACTGTCTCTGAATCTGTAGCCCACCACCTCTGTAATGCCCCTCATACAGGCAAGGAAAAGGGCCAAGTCCCATATGAAGGACTTTCCATTTGTTGGAGCTAGCAGCAGTGTCCAGGCCCACAGCACAAAACTATGTGGGCACCTACATAGTTGTATGGCCTTAGCAATACCTGACATCTGCACATCTGCACAAAGGACAGACAGAAAATGGACAGCAAACATGTTATGCATTAGGATGAATGTCCTGAAGGATAGAAGTCTGAAACTGAAATGCATGCCATTACTACATGACATCAGTCTTCAAAGACATGGCCAGAAAACATAGTTCTCTACAATTAATATAATAATATCATATTAATATCCAACAGAAGATACATAAAATCATACAGCTGAAACACTGAGAACAAGATAGTGTAGTACTCAGAGTTCCAGCTCTGCACGGATAGGTGCATGGTTGGAGTACTACAATAGGCAATCTAATTTTACATGGAAAAGCAGTGAAAACAGTACTAATTACATAATACAATATGTGTGGAATCATATTCATCAATCAGTGTACTGTAGCTGGTGTAACATGCAAGTGTGAGTGCGTATAACGTGATACTACCCATTTATAAAAAAATAATTAAAAAAAAAAAAGTGACACTACCCATGTATACCCAAGTGTCCTGTACAGTATAGTCACACACCTTGCTACTGTAATGAGAGCACATAAAAGCATGTTATGTACAGGAAATTAAAATAACTTATTACATGATGTCATTACTCTGCTATTTTATTAGACTGGAATGTGAGCAATGGCTATAAGCAGGATTACACATTGCTTAAATGTGAATGATAACCAGTAGTTAGCTCTGCTAAGCAAATCTGCTCACTGGTAAGCAGCAGTAAGCGAAGCCTACACAGTTTAAGTGCCTATCAGTTTAACCGTGTTTTAGCACCGTTTAGCGCTGTGCAAACCCACACAAACCCGCTGACAACTGCTTAAAAGTTCCTTAATTACTTTGTATCCAGCAGCCCTTCTTCTGGCCAACAACAAAATAATCAGCCATGCTCTGTCCTAAAATGCTATATACCATTGTCACAACAATTTACCACTAGGCCATCTTAGCCATGAGATGTTAGGATTTTTTTACAACATATCATGCAGTACAGTCAGTTTGTTACAATAGGAAAAGCACACTGTGCAATCAGGAATGATTACCTACAAGTATATACATGAAAAAAAATATTTACATATATAGAGAGAAAGCTAGATATGTGTGGAGATACATCTATATGTATAACAATATATAGATATATTACCAAGAAATACTGACATATATGTACACACACACACACACACACACACATATGTATATATATATATAATATATATATATATATATATATATATATATATATATATATATATATATATATATATATTTGTCTACTGCTTTAAATCGAAAATACACTTCTTCGAAATAGAGCCGTAGACCCTACACTTCAGCGAAAGTCCACTTAAACAAAAGTGTACTTTCGCTGAAGTCTAGTTCCCTGGGCTACCCAAAAAAAAAAAAAACACTAAAACATGTTTTTGCATGGGGGCAAGCCCCCCTTCATCCCCACACACCCCCTACTTAAATATACCAACTCCGAGACCACACTACAGTGGGGAAAAGGGAATATTCCCATTCTGAGCTATAGTGTGACTGCCGAAATCAATGTTTGAAGTTTCACTACTTCGAATAAGTGGACTCGGTGAGGTGGGGTTTAAAGTAGTGAAACTTCGAACATATTGACTGATCCCATAGATATATATATATATATATATATATATATATATATATATATATATATATATATCTATATATATATATATATTTATATGCATACATGATAACTGGGGCAGCATGCACAGTCAGATACAAAAAGGGCCCATGAAACACACATCTGCCCCCTCAAGTCCAAGTAATAAGTGAACAGTACGCTGCTACAAAATCATGATAAGCCATATACAATGGCCAAACATATACAATGACCTCTTAGCAAAACAACTACAATCAGTGAAGATAGTAAACAAAAATACAAACAGACAGTAATTCACACAATTTCATTTTACTCTGATGTCTTTGTCAAAACCTTCAAGGAGTAAGGCATTACAAGAAATACTTGCCTTAATTAGAGGAAGCAATTAACACTTAAGTACATTTAAATACACAGCCTCCAAAGGCACTCCTCATTCAACCCCCTAGGGGAAACAGTATCACATTTAGGTTACTAGGTTCATAGGTAGGTACTAGGCTATCGGCCCTGGGGCCTATACAAGCCCAGCCAAAATGGTACCCTGGCTTTTGCCACCCAAGAAAATTATTTTCCTGTGCCACTGTCGAGCAGAGACACAGAGGTGATCCCCGGGGTGAATTTCCTATTTCCCATCCAATCAACAAGATTTTTCTTGAAGAGTGCTAATGAGAAGCTTTGTTTGATATAAATAGGTAGTTTATTCCAGAGTATGGGATGTCTCTGGGACAGGAATCTATCCCTCCGGCATGTTCTGTTTATTGTGGTGACAAGGTTTAGGTTCCTAGAGCATGTAGCTCAGAGGGATTGGGATTTCTTTAAGTGGAGCATGTCCAACAGCTCTGGGTTTGACATAGCTTTGTATGTTAGGCAGAGATCACCTATGAGTAGGCAATATGTGACGGAGTAAAGCTGGAGTTTTTTGAGACGGTCTGCGTAGGGCATCAGTTGGAGGCCGGTAATCCTCTTTGTGAGGTATTTCTATGGCCTTTCCAGTTGTTGTAAATGTCTTGTGAGGTACATACCAAAAGGGGTGTTGTACTCTATAATGGGTCTAATGAGTGATGAATAGAGGGGAACAATTACCTCTTTTTTTCTGGTTGAGAAACCTTTTGTGATGAGGTGTGCCACATAGAAGGGTTTCCTGACTACTGTGGCGATGTGATTATCAAAGGAGAGACTACTGTCCACCTGTGTCACAAGGTCTCTTATCACACTTTCGGTGTTAAGTATACTACCGCCAATATTGTCGTTCATGGGTACAGAGTTTTTACCAAAGGGGATGACAATGCACTTTTTGACATTGAGCTTGAGGCCATGGCTTTGACACCAGGCATCTGTCTCAGTGAGGCACTTTTGTAGGATGTCCACATCATTAGGAGTTTTGATTATGGCTCCTAGTTTGCAGTCATCTGTGAACTTCATTAGCAAAAGACCTTCTGTGTTAGCCTGTACTTCAGAGAAGTAGATACTAAACAGGAGAGGACCTAGGACTGAACCCTGTAGTACTCCACTTGTCACTGGTCTGAAGTCAGATTTGGAGTCTCCTACTTTCACAGTGTGGGTTCTGTCAGTGAGCCAGTTGGCAACCCATCTTGTGACATAGGGATTTTTACCTAGTTTAGTGAGTTTATCTATAATTCCAGAGTGGGAGATGGTGTCGAAAGCCTTGACAAGATCTAGATAGGCTGTGTGAACCACCTTACTCTTGTCTATGGCTTTGGTGACTGCTTCAAAGAAGTCTGTCAGGTTTAGGAGACATGATCTGCCTTTTACAAACCCGAACTGGGTGGGGTCCAGAGTTTGGAGATTACCAATGTCTTTGTTTATAAGTTCCATGATGATACGTTCCATGGCCTTGCAGACCAGGTTCGTCTGGCTAATGAGGCGGTAGTTCCCGGGATCCATGGTGTCTCCTCCCTTGTGGAGTGGGATAACCATCACTGTGCACCATTCAGCAGGCACAAAGCCTGAGGTGAGGCTATGATTGAACATAGTACTTAGGTGGGGTGCCAGTTCGTTCTGTAGTTCATGTAGAACGCAGCCTGGGATGTTGCCTGGTCCAATGGATGCTGTGTTCTTGGCTGTGGAGAGTGTGGCTTTTACCTGTGCAGCCGTGTTTACAGGAACTTTGCCTTCTTCTGGTATAGAGATGGGCTCTTTAATGGGTGAGAGGGGGTAAAGTTAGCACTGAACCTATCTGCCAGGATGTTGGCAATACTAGTTGGGTCTGTATATTTAGTGCCATTGTGCTGTAACTCAGAGCAGATCTGAGTGTTGCCATTGAGATTCTTGACATAGCTATAGAATGCTTTGTGGTTATCTTTAGAATCAATGGCAATTTTGTTTTCGTAACTAGCTTTAGAGGATTTTATCAGGGATTGCAGCATCTTACTGAGGCTGACCATGGAGCTCATACACTCATGGGATTTTACTTTCTTTTGCAACAGTTTCTTCCTTCTGTTGTACAGTTTGTTTATGGCAGAGGACCACCAGATTGGCTTCCTTTTTTTGGAGGATAATGTCTTGGTTCTGTTTGGGATTGTACGATCCATGCACTCATGTAAGTGCTTATAAAGTGCAATTGTGTAGGATTCAGTAGTCATAACTGTACTGTCCATCTGCATGGGTGTCATGAAGTTCACCACTTCTGTCTTAAGAAGCCTGAAGTTGGCTTTGGAGAAATTTTTTACCATGGTTTCCTTAATGTGGTGTGGGGGCAGGATGTGCATATCTAGGGTAATTTTATGATGTAGGGCTCTGTAAATAATTCGGGCATGTAAGTACCATTACTTATTCTTACATTGCACCTACTTTAAGGCACTATAAATTAGTTAGGAACATAAATATGTTCCATCTGTATGAATTTCAACTTTAAGGTATATACCACTGCAAAGTTGTATGCTGCTATATATATATATATATATATATATATATATATATATATATATATATATATATATATATATTTTTTTTTTATATATTATATTTCATGTTTAGATGCTGTATTAAATAGAGTATTATAATCGGAATGTCTTCATATAAAATATAAAAGTTTTTAATGAATAGGATGTTGTACAAGGAAGCAGACTGTAGGTTAAATGTATATTATATAAAAATTTCTTATAAAGATTTCTTGTGGGCACTTTGTGTGTATATATGGTGGTCAACATGGTATATAAATATTGATGAATTGGTTGTTGTAAGTTTTGTATATATTCCGATTAAGCATATATTTAAATTATAGTGCAGCTAGTCCGTATTGTAGAAGTAAGGGTATCTGTAGGAGTAGTTCCTACAGTTTTTAACTCATTTATGTTATACCATGGTAAAGAAAGGAAGTTTTAGTATTGTCTTTAATTTGAGAGAGTATCTTTAAAATGTTTAATTGATTAATAGGTTTTAACATGTGATGATTATATAAAGGGATGTTTTTAAAAAATGTTTTTAAATACTAATGGTCTGATGAAGCTTTATGTGAAAGCGCTTACCTGATGCATCCGAATTAAAATCAGAACTTGTTTTATACCAACGGAGTATTTCATACTTAATATATCTCTTATACTGGATTTGTTATCAAGCTGTGGTTGCCTCTTAGCTGTTTTATTTGGACTTTCTTGCATTACAGTACTTGTGAGCCAAGAGGTATTTACTCTGCTGGGAGCGTTTATATATTTCAACATTGTCTGTATCTAGGGTAATTAGCTTATGGTCGGATCGGACCAATGAGGCGTTGACTTCAGGTGTGGAACACCGGTCACTCATGTTGGTAATGACTAGATCTAGGATATTGTTGCCCCTGGTGGGGGTGTGGATAAGTTGATCCAGGGCATTGGAGTTTATGAATTTCAGAAAGCGTTGAGCGAAGGAGTTGGTACATGAGTAGTTTTCCCAGTTAATGGTGGGGGTAGTTGAATTTGCCCATTATTAGGGTGTTTGGTTGAACCCTAATATTTTCCAGTACATCAAGAAAAGAGGAGTGGGAATCCTGTGGCATGGTGGGTCATCTGTTGCAAGCTACAATTTGGATAGCAGTTTTGCCCAGAGTTAGTTGCACTTGCATAACCTTGGCTGCATTATGCTGAGCAGCTAACCTGGAGGTGTGGATATCCTTAATGAATATGGACACACCTCTGCCTTTGGTGTTCCGGTCCAGGTTACATGGCCGAAAAGTGTGGTATGAGCTATAGCCTGGTAGTGCAGGGGTGCTCTCTGGAGCCTTGAACCAGGTCTCAGTCACTGCACAGATATTGATGTTCTCCATTTTAAGGAGTGCCTTATGTGCATTTTGAGATTTAGACTTCTAGCATTGAGTAGCATCACCCTCAATTTTTGCTTGCCTGTCCTGTTATGGTGGTGAATTTGTCATTTGAACCTTGCCTAAAAAGTCACTATTGGGGCGGCAAGAACCTTAGCCAGTATCCAGAATCCAAGGGGTGACAGGTGCAGACCATCTCTGGCAAAGCATTGTGGTCTGTTGACCATGTCATCCTAGGCAGACAGATATTGGATCCCTTTAGAATGGCACCAGAAGCTTAGCCAATGGTTGAAGTCAATCATTTTGTCCTTGTACTGCGGCATCATTCTGGGTGATGGCAGAATGCTACTCAGGGCTAGGGTCATACCTGCCTGGGCTCTTCCATGTCTCTTTAAAAACATACATTGATTCAGTACATAACAATTGTTCCTTCATGACTGTTTGATCAAACTGAGAAACTTTTTCCAAAGCAGTACCTTGTAACCCACTACACTTAATTACATGTATATACACAGCCTCCAGTTGCACTACTCATTTAACCTTTTAGGGGATAAAGTATCATATTTAAGAATTTAAACTGATTCTGTACATAAATGTTATTTCATGACTACTACTCCCATGGTGAGAATTATTAAAATGTATAGCTATAGAACTGCTTTCTTTCTCATCAGTAATATGTCTCACATGTTCTAACAGCCTAGTTCTAAGCCACTTGTTACTCTCCCCCACTTAAAATATGTTACAAGGTCATCTAAGAGCATTCTCCATACACCAACTTTCTTGAATGTACAGAGTCCCACATGTTGTCTACCCTTTCTCCTCAGCAGGAATGACAGAACAAAATAATGGTAGACCCTACCTATCAACCTGGTACTGTGTGGCATCTGTACAAAGTCTGACATAATTTGGGACAGAGGCACAAAAACATGGCCATACTTGAAATATTGCTATTATACACTGAGGAAATTGGTGGTGTTACAGGGTTTGTTGTAACATATCTTTTCTGAGGGATATAAAGTCTGAACCACAAATGGATGTTAGCATTTACTGATGGCAATCACCAGAGTATGCTACTGATTTGCCAAGGACAACACCTGTCTGGAGAACAGACCAAACATAACAGGCAAACCTCTGGCCATTATGTGGATGCAGTTAAAAGCTATGCAGACACAGAACTTTGTCAGAATGAAACCCATGCAGAAGCAGCATGTTCAGACAAATCATGTTAAACAAGCAGTATTCAAAACATATAACAGCAATACTCACATTCTGCCCCTAAGTCTTGAATCTTCTCCACCATTTAGTTGGCTTGTCTCTACAGGTCTTGTTCTAGGAGGTATTAGCTCACACACCTCCAGGATCTCTTTTTCACAGGTAAGGGAAAGGGCCAACACCCACATGGAGTACTCGATTATAGGAGTGTGTTGCCATGACATTGGTTATTGGAATAACTGCACAGCTGCTCTTTATACAATAAGCAACTGGGAAACACCAACTGGTGCTCAGGCCATCACATGGTCATGAGCATTACCTACAAAAGACAAGCTGCCATCTATTCAAACCACCTCAGTCATAGACACTCCACCAGTGCAAAGCTAAAGTAGTGTGAGAAAAAAGAGGCTATATCTGTGAAAAGATCCAGAAAAAAGGTATGTGAAACAAGTAAGCATGTAACTGAATGCAGTAGGTGGTCTGTAATAATGGAAAATAGGGGTTTGAAAGCATATGTCTCAACAAGACTTGGTGTACTGATGTGCTGCTAAACAGCACTGATGTCCATAGCATGGGGGTCTGTCTGTAGTGATTAGGCCAGCATCTGGGATGCTGTACATATCCATATGTTACCTGAGCATATAACTATGATACACATTTTGTCTTGTAAATATAAGACAACTATACAGAGCATGTGCAGAGAAAAGTACAGTTGCAGAAGTGTGTGTTGAAATGCTTGTGATATAGTGAGTTCATACCGTTCAACTGTACAGTCTTATAAGCACATGTGTGCCTGATATCTGTAGTCAGTTACACATAGACTTGTGTTATATTGGGCAAACCATTGTCAAGTCTGTTAACAATGACACTGTAACATAATAGCCTAGATATGAATGTGGGTCATCCTCCAGGTTAGCACTGTGATAGCAAAGCCTACTGTGCAATCAACTTACATATCTATGTATGTAAATAAGTTGTGGATGCTCTACTTGTGTGTAATATCACTTTCAGTGCATACAACAGACATAAATGTTTACAGGTACTGGTTGTTGCTTTGCCATGACAATGATATGAGTAGTAGAATAGGCATGATTATCAGATTGTATTCAGAGAAGTGTGCAACTGTGTTGTGAGCCTCTGTGCATGCCTACCACAAACAGCTATCTGAACACCTACATACAGTGGATATCAAGAGTGTACACACCCCTGTTGAAATGCCAGGTTTGTGTACTATACAAAAGTGAGACCACAAAAAAACTTGTCAAAACATTTCCCACCTTGAATGTGACCCATAACCTGTACAATTCTATTGACAACCGAACAAATCTGTTAGGGGAGAAAATGTAAAACATAAGAAATGTACTATAAACTGGTTGCATACATGTGCACACACATAAACCACTACTTGATTGATGCACCTCTTGCAGTAATCACAGCATTCTCCTTTTGGTTATACATATGCCATCAATTAGCAAGACTCAGATTAACCCCAAATAATGTTGTTCAACTGTCCTAGTAGGATATATTTGACATTTACTCGGTTGCCTGCTACAGCAAAAGACATGTTTGACAGAGATCTTACAAAGCATTGAAGGGAACTCATTGTGGAAAGGTATCAGTCAGGAGAAGAGTAGACAGTGTCCCCAACATTGGATATACCATGGAATACAGTGCAGACAGTCATCAGACAATGTAGAGGATATGGGACAACGGTGACACTGCAAACACCTGGACGTCCATCCAAAATGGATGACATGACAAGATGACACTGGCCATGGAGGCTGACAGGGGACTGGCAGCAACAATGAAGGAGTTGCAGGAATGCCTGCCAAGTACTGGGTGTGCACCACATGTGACAACCATCTGTATTCCCCATATGTCTGCCCTATGGGGTAGGGTTGCTAGATGGAAGCCTTTTGTTACACAGAAAAAACATTCAGGGCTGGACAAACATTGCCAAACAGTACATCAAGTCTCCAAAAAGCATGTTGGACAGTGTGTCATGGTCTGATGACACCAAGGTTGAACCTTTAGTCCACAATTCCAAGAAGTATGTTTGGCCCAACACAACACTTTGTATCACCAAAAGAACACCATCCCCCTGGTGAAGCATGGATTTGGCAGTATCATGCTGTGGTGTTGCTTTTCAAAAGCTGGAACTGGGCCTCCACTCAAGATGGAAGGAATTATGAACAGTTGCATATACCAACCGGTTTTGTCCCCAAACCTTCAGTCATCTGCTAGAAAGGTGAAGATGAAGAGGGATTTTGTCTGTCAACATGAGTATGACCCCAAGCATACATCCAAATCGGCAAAAGAATGGCTTCACCAGATGGAAATTACAGTTTGGGAATGTGCCAGCCAGAGCTACACCCAATAGATAATCTGTGGGTTGCCCTAAATAGGGCTGTGCACAAGATATGCCCTCAGTAATTGACATGTTTGTAGTACTGTTGGAAGGAAGACTGGGCAACTATTACCAAGTAAAGATGTACCATGATGATAGACTCTGACCTAAGATGACTGAAGGCTGTCATTATCTCAACAGGTGCTTCCACGAAGTATCTGTGTAAGGGTGTGCTCACTCATGCAAACAGCTTATTGTACTGATTTCAATTTGCATATGTTTTCCAACAATAAATGTTTAGTTTTCAATGGAATTGTACAGGCTATAGGTCACATTAAAGGTGGGAATTGTTTTGAAATTAGTTATTATGGTGTCAAGTTACAATAGCACAAAGACCAGGCATTGTAACACTTATATATCCACAGTAACTGTATGGACTCAGCAAAACCTGACCTATAAAAGTCACCTCCACCAAGGTAGAGTAATCCCCTTTGGTTGACAGCTGCAATACACAAACCACATACTAGGTTCCTATATTGTTGTACAGGGCCATATAGGTGCAGACAACAACTTGGAAGCATGTCGACCTCAGGAGACTCCATGTAAGGTTAACTATGAGTACAAATCACACGTATTCACACTGCCAAAGCCAGTTGCAAGGGTGTCTCCACATATGTTGTCAGTCCCAGAGGCAACAACATAATTAACCATGTACTGGTGTTAAATCACACCTCATACACACATGCCATGATATAGACAACCTGCATCACACAGGTTAGGTGTGAATATCACCCCCCATTTCCCTCATCCCTGTAGGGGAATATGAACATCAATCGCACCCCTCCCCTCATCAATAGTGAGCAGGTACATATTGCCTACTGAAAGACAACAACACCAACTCTCCATGGGGCCTGATAATATCCCTGTCTGCATCCTACATGAAATCAGGCAAGTGCTCAAAGTGACATCACACACCATATTCAAACACAGCCTCAGCAACATCCACACATCATCCACATGGAAGATGGCCACTGTCATCCCTCTACACAGAAATGAATGGGGAATAGAGGTTTATGCAATTAACTGTCCATCATTGGGGGGGGGGGGGATATGACACGTCAGGGCCAGGAGTGAAATGCACACTAATATTGTGCTGGTAGATTACAGGGGTATGGTATAGTTGAGTGCTGGCAATTAATGTCCACTTTTGATGTGCAATTTCTGTCCATACTGTTGACAACTGGATAAGGTGCTGTGATGTGTTTCACTGTTTGTTTTCCAGGCAGGATGCATCATATCCGAAATCCCCCATACAGCACAGCAGAAACCACTGAAATTGTACAATTCCTAATACAGCACTACAGCGTGATGTTTGGGCACAGCCAGGAACATCTGCTGGAGCAGACTGATGACCTATTCCACAGGTTAAACGATGTCAGCCTGCACACAAGATATTATGAGCAGGTCTGGCATCCTGCAAATGACCTCCTACGTAATGCCTGGCGAAGGGCTGCAACAGCCACAGGTGGGGGCCCACTCATGCAACCCCCACTTACAGCAGAAGAACAGCTCCTTGTCAACCTTGTGGCACCCCCGCCAAGAGCAGAACATCTCCATGAAGCCAGCATTATGGATGTGGGTGCATTGACGCAATGAATGAGGAGTATACAGGTGAGGCCCTATTGCACATTACTAGAGTACTTTAGCCTACATAACCTGTATCTGTGTAGTATCTACATGTCTATTCCAGATAAGATAATAGTTGTGGATGGGGTTTGGTAATGCACATAAGTGCACATCTATGATGATAGGCAGCATATTTTGTACTATTGAGGGTTGTATTGTTAATGTGCAGAAATGCTGCTACCCTCCTGTACTAAGGCCACATGTTGACAGTACCTCTCTCCCACATGTATTTAGCTTCCTCTGGTCTACTATGACAGCAAACTGTAGCTGCTGAGTATGTAACTTTTTTGTGCTTTGTCAATACACACCTAACCATATTCCTTGATGTCCATGTTCACTTGTGGTGGTGTTAAATACAGTGAATCACACTGGTCACCATGGGGGCCTATCTGAGGGGTAATTTAACATTCCTGCAGCATACCTCACAACCTGTCAGTGCAAGACATGTGGACACAGACCAACAAACTGGGGGGACAAATGAGCTATGGTAGGGACATGTCTGAAACATTAATCCTATACAGTGAAAACCACAGTATACACACCCCTGCCAAAATGTCAAGTTTTTCTGATATATACAATGAGAGACCACAGTATTACATTCCACACCTTTTCCAACCTGTAATGCAACTATAACATGAACAATTAACTTGTAAAACCAAACAATATGTTCACGATTGGATTGCACAGGTAATATGTCACATTTAAGGTGGGTAATGTTTTTGAATGCAGTATTGTGGTCTCATTTTATATGATACAAGAGCCTGCCATGTTAACAGGGGTGTGTACACTTATCATATCCATGTTAAGCTTAGGGACTGTGTTTGAATATGGTGTGTGGTGGCACTGTGAGCACTTGCCTGAGTTCATGTAGGATGCAGACAGGGATGGTTGGTGTAACAGGATTTGTTTGAACATACATTCACTGCTGGTGATGATGTGTGCAAATTGAATGTATGTCATTAATTAGTGACATCAATCCTCATATGATCCCAATTATGTATCAGACAAACACATAGGGGTTATGAGGGAGAGAGAGCAAACATATGTGCCAGACATCCACACATTCTTCAATTATTTGTACAGTTGTGAGGTACGGTCTACAGTATTTGTCACTGTCCTATACAGGTGAACAGCAATTATGTGTACATGGGTGCAGTGTGTGCTAGGTGAATGGACGTCACCTACTAACAGTATTTATGCATCCCAGACATGTATATTGTTAGTAACAAGGACTGAGAATGGCTGCAATGCATGATGATGAGGGCTCTGTGTGTCATGCATGTCACGTTTTGGGTGATGTGTGGTCTGTGTAGTAGCTTTGTGCCAACTCACCTGGAAGTGTCTGAGTGTGTGTCTGTGTACGTGGCAGCCAACCATAATGTACAGGTATTAATTTACATTTATTGTCTTCCCCTCATGGATGGCAATGGGGGTCGGGGTCTCACCCGCTTGGGAACTGATATCAGTGTCTCTGCAGACTCTGACAATGATGATAGCCATAGTGAGGCACAGGCTAGGTTGTCAGGGGCTGAATCTGTGCCATTGGTTGGGATCCCACTCTTGTCCAACCCATATCCCCACACAGAAACAATGACCACATATACCCAATCACCAGTGGCCATAGATGATGGACAGTTGGCGGGTAGTGGCATGGGACAGGCAAGTGTGGTGACTATGGAAAATGTGTCTGTAGACACCAGCCATAGCCAGAGAACAGGTGAGGTCCCACACAAGCGGATGGGCAGGGGTGCTTGAAGGGGGACTGCTGCCCAACATGCCCCTGTCACAAGTTCCACAGCAAGTGTCACCAGACACAAGTTTCAGACCATCATGGAGACACAGACACGTAGTGAATGTAACACCAGACAGCTTTTTGGGGCTGTGAATGCTACTCTTCCTACTATGCATGACAATCTCCATGATCTTGCTGATGCGCACCATTATTATGCAGATTTCATGGATAGACGGTTGGGTGAGATTGTGGAATCCTTGACTGTGGCATGTCAATCCTTGAACATTGAATGTCTGTGCTACAGCATGTGGTGGGAGTTGACCATCAGCCACATGGACATCGGAGAGCACCAAAGAGAGCTGAGGACAGCTGAGGGTCCATGTGGCTGTGCAACTTCTCACTCCTTTAGTGGCAGTACCAGCAGCACAACTGCAGGGGGTGTCACTGTCCACACCATGATGCAGCAGGCCATGGGCACATGGTCCTGGTCAGTCCCAACAGTGACACGGATCCAGCAGATGCGAGTCACCATCAGGGAGTAGTAGGGAATCTGGCCTTGGGCCTCGTTGCGCCCGTGGGTCCCCTGGCAGGCACAGTTCCCATGTCAGTGGCCAGAGACAGTGAACTGTACACCCTGCCATGTATGGTGCACAGCTGTCCAACATACCCCTGTGTAGGGCAGCCACATGGTGTGACTGTGTGCATCCATACACACACACACATCACAATCACAGCAAGGTAACCCCCAGACTTACACACACCACCTCTGCATAGCCAATCACACAAACATCCCCCAAAGACACACACATGATGTCAACCAAATGGCCCAGCCTAGGCCTCTGGCAAACCCACACCACACCCAGTGCATATGATGATACCTGTGCCACATCCCTGTCATCCATACCATTGATGAAGCAACATGCTAATATGGTTCTGATGCACAGGGTGAACTTAGAACTTAGTACAGTTTAGCAATGTAATGCTGTGTAGCGTTGACAGCCAGCATGTTTAATGGTTACATATCAGAGTGTGTAGCTGTCAGCCATGATGCATTATTGTCACTAACAATGACTTCAAGTGGTCTCCATAATGTATTCTGTTTGTCTTCTAGGTGACTGTGTATCAGCAGGATGTGTCCGTGCAGACTACAAAGGGGTATGGCAGTGTGGTAACACATTGATTGTGCCATATCCAGGGTACAAATGTACACAATTGACAGGTCTGTATATTATAGGGCTGAAGGGTGTATATAGGTAAGTGTATGGTGGCTGACATCAGCACTTTTTGTATAGTGGACTATGCTAAGTGTAGTGGGTGGAACACACCTCAGATTTGTAATTTCCACACACACAGAGGGTATTGTGTTCATCCAGCACACATAGAATACTGTTCACAGACACAGACACACACAATCACAATTGCCAGTGTTGGGTTTGAAATCCCTACTCATCTAGTTAGTGGTAGTACAGTATTATGCAGTCATCACAGGAGGCACAGAGCCCATAGTGTGAGTTTCCAAAGTACGTGTATAGTGAGTAACATGACATGCCCTCTGTGATACTGTTGTTCAAACATCTCCATAAAGTCCCCCTCACTGGCAAGGTAAAGGGGCTACACCAACATGAAGTACCCAATTATAGCAGTGTGTTGCCATGCCATTGTCTATAGGAATAACGACACAGCTGTTCTGCATGCAATTAGCAAGTGGGGGACAATAATTGGTGCACAGGCCATCAGCTGTTCAGGAGCATTACCTACAAAAGGCAAGCTGCTGCCTATGCAAAACAGATGTACAGCCTACATGTGTGGGAGATGGAGAATGAGAAACTGAGGAAAAGAAAACAAATAGCATATAACCACCTACACTTGGAAAAATACAAAGACAGGTTTGTCAAACATGTAAACATGTAATGGACTGCAGTAGGGGGTATGTAAGAATGGGAAAGAGGAAGTTTAACATATGTCTCAACAAAGCTTGCTGTACTAATATATTGCTGATCAGAACCTATGGCCATAGCATCTGGGTCTGTCCACAGTGACATAGATCATAGGTAAGGCCCCACTAAAGGATGGCTCACATATGACTAATACTGGAGTGTGTGTTGAACAATACTGATTTTGACAATGCTAGGCCAGCTACTGGGATGTTATACATGTTCGTATCTTACTTGTGAATACAATTAGGACATATTTGTTTGTCTCAGAAATGTGAGACAGCTATACATGGTATTTGCATAGTACAGTACTGCTGCAGATGTGTGTATGGAACTGGATGTTATATACTGATCTCATACTATTCAACTGTCCAGTGTTCTGCACACTGACCATATGTGTGCCTCATATTTGTAGTTATTTACCTATAAAGTTATGTTATGTCTGTCAAGTCCTTGTCAAATCTGTGAAGACTAGCATTACAACATCCCCCTTCATTGTCCTCTAGCTTTTCCCTTTCGGGATTGCCACAGTGGATCATCTGTTGCAATTTCTGCCTGTCCTCTGAATATTGCTCTCTCACACCAACTACCTGCATGTTCTCTCTCACCACATCCAGAAACCTTATCTGAGGCCTTCCTCTCTACCTCTTACCTGGCATCTACATCGTTACCGTACTTTTTCCAATATACTTACCACCCCTCCTCATCACATGTCCAAACTGATGCAATGCTGCCTCTCCAACTTTGTCTCATATCCGTCCAACATTGCCTGAGCCTGTCATATACACATTGCTAAACCTGTAAACCCATGTCACACCCAGTGCAAATCATAACATCTGTAACTCTGCCATGTGCAGGTCTGACTCCTGCCCTTTTGTCAATGCCACTGTCTCCAACCCACATAGCATAGGTGGTCTCACTACCATCTTGTAGACCTTAAATATCATGTTTACTGGTACTCATCTGTGACAAATCACTCCTGACACTCTTCTCTACTCTCTCCATCCTGCTTGTACTCTCTTCTTTACCTGTCCTCTATAGATAGACCTCATTATTCTGAAATGTTGATCCCAATCATTTCCACCTTTGCCAACTGTACTCCATGCATCCTCAACATTCTGCTATCTTCCCTCTCATTCACACACAGATATTCTGTCCTAATGTTGCTGACCTTCATTCCTCTCCTCTGTAGAGCATATGTCCACCTCTCCAGGGTCTCCAAAATCTGTTCCCTATTCTCAATACAGATCACAATATCATCTGCAAACAACAAAGTCAGTGGGGTCTCCCGTATGATCTTGTATGTCAACCTGTCCATCACCATTGCAAATCATAAAGGGCTCACAGCTGATCCCCAATGTCATCCCACCTCCACCGTAAACACATCTGTAAATCCCAATGCAGACCCCACTGCTGTCAAACCACCCTTGTACAAATCCTGTACCACTCTTAAATATATCTCTTCCACTCATGACTTCATCATACAATACCACAACTCCTGTCTAGGCACCCTGTCATATGATTTCTGTAAGTCCAGAGAGACACAGAGCAACTCCTGACCTTCACTATATTCCACCAGTAACAGTCTCAGAGCAAACATCACATCGGTAGTCCCCTTTCCACGCATGAAATCATACTGCTGACCAGTACTCCTCACCTCCTTGCATAACCTAGCTTCCACTACTCTTACCCATAACTTCATGCTGTGACTGGTCACTGTTATCCCTCTGTAGTTATTACGTCTCTGCACATCAACCACATTCTTAACACCATACCCAAGCACTTTCTCTCCACTCCTCATGCAACCTCACACTTCCCAAAATATTAGTAAGCAGTCTGGCTAACACACCACTGCCATTTCCTCTAAACATCTCCATGCTTCCACAGGTGTGTAATGTGGACCAACAGGCTTGCCAGTATTCATCCTCTTCATAGCTATCCTTACATGCTCCTTGTTAAGCCATTGCACTTTCTGATTTGCCATACCCACATCATCCAACCCTCTCTGTCTTATTCTCTTCATTCATCAGCCTCTCAAAGTACACTGTCCATGTGCTCAACATACTCTCATTGCTTCTGAGTACATATACCTCATTTTCCTTAATCACCCTTATCTGCTGTACATCTTTTCTAGCTCAGTGCATCTGTCTAGCCAATCAGTACAATTCCTTTCATCCCTCCTTAGTGTCTAACCTGTCATATAACTCTTCATATGCCCATTCTCAGCCTTTGCCACCTCTCTCTTTCCCATGCACATCATCTCCTCATACTCCTGCCTACTTTCCTCATCTCTCTGACAATCCCATTCCTTCTTCGCCAACCTCTGTCTCTGTATACTCTCTAGTACTTCCTCAGTCCACCAACAGGTGTCCTTGTACTGTTTCCTCCATCAACGTCACCCCAAGCACCCTTCTAGCTGTCTCCCTTACTAGCTCTGCTGTACTTAACCAGATATTTGTTAGATTGTCACTGCCACCCAGTGCCTGTTTCAGCTCTTCCCTGAACTCCACCTCATAATCACCCTTTTCCAATTCACACCATTTATCCTTAGTGCTGCCCCCACACTCCTCCTCTTTTCAATCACCAACATCATCTTAATTACCAACATTTTCTGCTGGCTACATACACTTTCCCCTGTCACCACTTTACAGTCTCCAATCTCCTTCAAACTGTCCCTCCTACACTGGATACATTCCACCTGTGTGCATCTTACTCCACTCTTCTATGTCACCCTATGCTCCTCCCTCGTGTTATAGTACGTATTCACCACAGCCATGTCCATCCTTTTTGCAAAATCCACTACCATCTCCGTTCCTTTTAACACCATACATACCCATCAATTCCCCATCCCCTCTGTTCCCTTCATCAACATGCCCATTGACATCTGCTGCAATGACCAGTTTGCCACCCTTGGGTACAGCCATCACCATGTCATCCAACTGACATCACATTTCTCTTTCTCGTCCATCGCACAATCAACTTTCATAGCATATGCACTAACAACAGTCATCATTACACCATCAGCTTGTAGCTTCAGAAACATCACTCTACCAGACACTTACGTCATCCTCCAAAAACACTCTTGGCATACTGTTCCTTCAGCAGAAGCCCTACCCCCCTTCCTCCTCCAGTCCACACCATGATAGCACAATTGTGACCAGCCTACCATACACCCAGCCATCATCCCCTTCCATGTGGTCTCTTGCACAATATATCAACCATCCCCTGGTCATCATATCAGTTAGTCTGATCCCTATACCAGTCATACTGTCAACATTAACAATTCTTACCCTTATTACCACCCTCCTAGCCTTTCTCCTCTCCTCCTGCCATATGACTGTTGGACATCCTCCAGGGGATGCCTGTCAGTGAAAAGGCTACTGTGCTATTGAATGACTCATTTATGTTACAGCAATATTGAGACACTGTCACTGATTTTGTCCCATTGCACCCATGTTTGCATGGTATACTACAGATGTCCAGCTGTAACAGGTTAAGAGGGATGACTGTGCAGCAAGAGTGTGAATACAGTGTGCCATACTGACATAGAACAGACATGAATGTGATGTATTACCTATACACATGTCAGTAGGAGTAGGTGTATGTGTCCACCTCATGAAAACAGACATGGGATGCAAAATGTCAGTTAAAAAAGCTGTACATGCTGTACACATGTGTAAGCTTAGTTACTGTGCACCCAAAAGAGTGAAATTTCTACAGCTACTGGTTGTTGCATTGCCCTGACACAGCCATGGTTAGTACAATAAGCATGGTTATCATTACTAAATTGGAGAGGTGTCCAACTGTGTTACGACTTTGTGGCCATGCCCACTACAAACAACTGATTGAACACATACATGGCTGTATGGACTCAGTGATACCTTACTTGTCATACCTGTCTCCACCTAAGTAGAGTAATCCCCTTTGATGGACAGCAGCATCACACAAACCACAGACTTGGTCCCTATAGTGGCTGTACAGGACAAAGTAGGGGCAGAAACCAACCTGGCATTAAGTCAGCCATTATCTAAACAATCATATAAGGTCACAGGTGGATTTCTGTAAGGCCAACTATGAGTATAAATTGGAGGCATCCACCAAGGACAATCACAAGGCCATCTTCCCATATGTCTGCAATCTCAGAGACAACAAACTAACCCAACCTGTAATGATGGCCAATCAGATCACACACACACACACACGCACACACACACACACACACACACACACACACACACACACACACACACACACACACACACACACACACACACACTCACACACAACATAGCTACAGGCAACCTGCTGCATATAGGGTTAGGGCAAGCATCACCCCCTGGCTCAGCATCACTATAAGTGGATATGTACTGCACCCACACCCCTCCCCTCATCACCAGTGAGCAGGTACATATTGCCTACTGAAAGGCAACAAATGTAAGTATCTGTGGGATGTCATATCATCCCTGTCTGCATCCTACATGAACTCAGGCATGTGCTCCTGGGTGCATTACACACTGTAGTCACACCAAGCTGCAGCACCGTCCACACACCATCTGCATGGAAAATGGCTAATGTCATCCATTTACACAGACCTGAATGAAGAATGACAAATTATGCAATCAACTTTCCCTCACTGCAGGCAAAATGACTCATCAGGACCAGGAGTGAAATGCAAGCTGATACTGTGCTGATAGATTACAGGGGTACAGTATGGTTTATGAATGGTGACTACTGGTATGGTTGTGAGTATTGGCTACTGGTATTCAAAGTACATGTTCAGGTACTGGACATACTGTTGGCAAATGTATGGGGTCCTGTGATGTGTTACCCTGTTAGTGTCTACCAGGTGCAATGTCACATCAATGGCAGGAAACCTTTTCACCAGATGAATGCAACCTGATAATGGAAGTCATAACACAGAACCACACAGTACTGTTTGGCCAAAGACAGCAACATCTGTGGGAGACGACCACCCTGTGGGATGACCCTGTCCACAGGGTAAATGAAGTGGGCCTGCACACATGTACATATGTGCAGGTGCTGCATCATGCCTGGCAAAGGGCTGCTGCTGTGGCCAGGGACCCCACAACCACAGGTGGGAGCCCAGCCATGCAGCCCCCACTGACACCAAATGAGGAGCTCCTTGTCAGGCTTGGGACACCCATCACAGTACAACACCAGGGTATAAAGCCACACTTGCTGGAGGTGGATGGCACCCACACAATGGACAAGGATCATGCAGGTAAGGTCCCAGTGGGGATTAGAAGACTACTGTATGAGGCATACTTGTATCTGTACACTATCGACATGCATGTGCCAGGTCAGATTGCAGTTGTGGATGGAGATTTCTAATGCACAGAAGTGCAAATCTATGGTGAAGGACAGCAAATTGTGTAGTGTTGGGTATTGTACTGTAAATGTGCAGACATGCTGCATCCATCCTGTACCAAGGACATATGTGAGTCTGCTGACAATACCTCTCTCCCACAACTACATAGGTCACTCTGGTCTGCATATGAGACAGCAGCCTAAATCTGGTGAGTATGGAATTTTTCAGTTGTGCTTTGGTAATACCCCAGGCATGTGGAAGGCATGCAAGTTACCATGCACACAACTATGACTAATAGCCATATTGCTTTATGTGCATGTTCACTTGTGGTGGGGTTAATTGTATTGCATCACAGTGGTCACCACAGGGAACTATCTGAAGAGAATGTAACATTCCTGTAGCATACCTTGCAACCTGTCAGTGCAAGATGTATGGACAGACACCAGCAAAATGATTTGGACAAACTGACTAAGGTAGGGACATGTGTGAAACATTACTGATATATAGCGGATATAAAAATGTGTGCATACACCTTTTAAGATGCTATTTGTTTCTGATATATACTGATAGAGACCACAGTATGTCAGTCCACACCTTTCCCGACCTTTAATTTGACCCATGACATGAACAACTCACTTGTAAAACTAAGCATCTGGACTCATGTATTGCACCTACAAGCCTGGACAAGTGAGACGGTAGCAGACATTGTATCAGTATGCTGTTTCAGTCAGGTATGATACCTTATTCTGCCATATGTGTCAGTTTACTCACTGTGGCCTATTTGGCAATGATATCACATACATGGGCATTGTTAAGGCAGACAGAGCACTAATAGATTCCAAATATCTGGATGTTCCAGACACATCTGTACAGAGGACTGGTATTGCCTGTACAATGGTTTTACATGCTGCATGTGAGGCAGATACCATTACCACACTGTATAAAGTAATGGCATAAGGAGATGGTCAGCTGCCATGTATGGTACACACATCAAAATGGTATCAGCCACACAAGACATGAGC
>NC_056730.1:120952951-121072951 GCF_019279795.1 Protopterus annectens | reverse complement strand
AACATTGTGCTCAACATCTCACCCACACCCCCACAAAGGTAACCACCTTGCAAAACCTCTCCAAAGCTAACTTTGCAGTCATAAAAACAGGGTTGGATGACTTCACTGCACCCATGCCAATGGGAAACAGCTGCGTGACTGTCAAATCATACACATATGCACTGCACAAACATGTACATGGATTCATGGTACTAGCCATAACCAACAGAACCC
The DNA here is from genome assembly GCF_019279795.1 of Protopterus annectens. NCBI lineage: Eukaryota > Metazoa > Chordata > Ceratodontiformes > Protopteridae > Protopterus > Protopterus annectens. The sequence goes on along the minus strand of NC_056730.1, from coordinate 121,072,738 downwards.
AGACACTGTCCCCCAAACACTGGAAGCCAATGTGATGGTTCCCCCGCTATTACTAAAGTGTACAACAGAAGGAGGACACTGTTTCAGAAAAAGGCGGTGTCCCAAGACTGGTGAACCCTCTTATTAGCCTCAAACACAACTTGGGATCCCTCATGGAATCACTTAAGGCAGCTATGAAGGCTGAATTGCAGCAGACACTGATGACAATCACAAAATCCTTTGATAGTTATATCAACAACCTCCACAGCAATAACCACAAGTGTTGTGAGTTACTGCACAATACTAATTCCTATCCTGGGACAACAGATATTGGCCACAGTCTTGCCAGCACTTTCAGTGCCAGCTTTACCCCACCACCCAAGGGGACAATTACAATAGCAGATGAATGCCAGGTACCCAGCATTACTGCAGGCCAGGTTAGGCATGCATTGTCCACAGGCAAGAATACAACTTCCATGGTACCCCAACATATCTGTGGCTGTGTTCTACATGACATACAAAGAGACCTGGCACCACATCTGTGTGTCCTGGTCAGTCACAGCCTCACCTCAGGCTTTGTCCCTCCAAAATGGCACACTGCTACAGTCATCTCTCTCCATAAAGGGGTAGCATCTACAGACCCTGGGAATTATTGGGCCCTTATCCTGACAAGTCTACTATGTACATGTATGGACCGCATCATTAGGGACCTGATTGACCAAGATATGGGTGATCTCCTAACTCTGGACCCACACAGTTTGGTTTTGTGAAAGGCAGAGCATGCCTGCTCAACCTGCTTGACGTCTTCGAGTGAGTCACCAGGGCTGTTTATGACAGTAAGGCACTGCATACAACCTATCTCAATCTGGCCAAGGCTTCTGATACCATTCCTCAGTAAGGAATTATTGATAAACCCAACAAACAAGGCATCAACACCTATATCAGTGGGTGGTTTGCAAATTACTTCACAGAACACACAGTGTGACAGTGACAAACTTCAAGTCAGACTGGCAAGCAGTCACGAGTGGAGTCTCACAGGGATCAGTACTGGATAGTGCCTTGTCCAGCATCTACTTCTCAGGAGTCCAACCCAACACAGAGAAACTCTGGCTGACCAAGTTCACAGAGGACTGCAAGCTGGGAGCTATCATGAACTCCACAAGTGATGCAGACATCCTACAGAAAGCCCTCACTGAGACCAATGAGTGGTATGGAAACCATGGCCAGAAGCTTAACACCACAAAATGCATCATCATCCCTTTGGTAAAACACTCAGTTCCCAGTAAGTACCACATCAATGGGATCCCAATTAACACTGTAGGCATTATAAGACATCTGGGGACACAGGTTGACAGCAACTTTTCCTTTAAGCACCACATTGCCACTGTGGTCAGGAAGTCCTTCTGTATGGCACATTGTACTACCAAGGGTTTTGCATGCAGGAAGACAGAGGTAATGATCTCTGTCTACTATTCTCTCATTAGACCACTCCTCAAGTATTATGGCCCATTTGCCATGTACCTCACTAGACACCTGCTACAGCTGGAGGGGCCACAGAAGCACCTCACAAAGGGATTCCTAGGCATTAAACACACATCCTACACAGACAGACATAGAAGACTCAAGCTATTCTCTGTGTCATATCACCTAATTGGCAGCTATCTGTGCTTGACTTACAAAGCCATGTCTGACCCAGCTGTTTTAGAAATGCTACATATAAATCCATCCATACCACACACTTCAGAGTCCTCTACCTCAGTACCACAATCACCACAACATGCTGGTAGGACAGGTCCCTCATCAAGAGACTACACATGCCCTGGAATACACTTCCCATACATGTCATGCAGAGCACCTAGCTGACCCTGTTCCAGAGAAATCTTGATGAGTGGATGGGTAATAGACAGTTCAACCCAAGGACCACTGCAGTGGCTATGCTTGATACTGGCACTAGGAAGTAACACCGGGTGGCACAATGGCAGGGCTCTTCTATGTGCTAGGCTTTTAGAGGCTCCTGGGCCATTAGCCTACTACATACTTGTGAACCTATAAAGGGAACAACATCAGCAGGATTGATAAAGTAGTGTAGTGAGTGTTAAACTTATCAAAATACATTGTCCTACAAGTAGACACACTTGCCCAATGTGAGACTCGAAACCCTACTTAACTAGTTACTTGTACTATAGTGTTATACAGTTACTGCACATACTACAGAGCTTACTGGGCTGAGAGTTGGCCAAAGGTGCTGATATGGCGAATGACATCAGTAGGACTGATAAGGTAGAGACACGAGTGTTAAACCTATCAAAATACTTTGTCCTACAAACAGACACATTTACCAGATGCAAGAGTAGAACCCCTACCTAAACAGTCATTTGTGCTACAGAATTATGCAGTTATCACATGTGCTACAGAGCTTAGTGGGTTGAGAGTTGGCCAAAAGTGCTGATATGGAGAATTACATCAGCAGGACTGATAAAGTAGGGCAGTGGGTGGGAAACATATCAAAATACTTATGCTTACAAACAAACACACCCATTTGCTGGATACAAGAGCAGAAGCACTGCTAAACTCATCATTTGTACTATAGTGTTAAGCATTTATCCCATGCACTACTGAACTTACAGGGCTGACAGCTGGCCAAAGATGCTGATAAGGGACTGACATAATCTGGACTGATAGGCCAGTGTGAAGTGCTGTGGGTGGGAATTGCATAAAACTGTTCATAAACAAACACACAACTCCCTCAGTCTTGCACACATAACTGACACACACACACATTTTTGACATTTGCCAGGACTGAGATGAGAATGCCTACCTAACTAGTTATTTGTTCTATTGTGTTATGCAGTTTTTGCATGTGCCGCAGAGCTTATGGGGCTGATGCACTTCTAAAATGACTGATATCTGCAGGACTGCTAAAGTATAGAAAGGGGAAGTGTACTGGGTTTGAATAGACCCAAAAGATTAGTTGTGAACACGTACACATTTGCCAGGAGTGAGATTAGAACTCCTACCTAACTAGTTATTTGTAATATAGTGCTATGTGTTTACCACATGCACCACAGAGCTTATGGAGCTAGGTCTAACAAAAGTGACTTATATGGTGACAGACATCTTCAGGCCTGCTAAGGTGGGGCAGTGGGAAGTGCACTGGGTAGGGAAGGCATGTTCATTCCTAGATCCTACTGATATTTTTCTAAGTGTATGAGCATGCCCAGTGTGTCCTTTACAGTACATGTGGGACTCTATTCCGAGTATTGTTGTACTCCAGTCTGGTGTCATTTGTGCTACAATCATACCTCTCAACATGTTGGTTCAGGATATCTGGAGATAGTCTATAAAAATGTGGGGACAATGGGCCATACAGTGATTGTGACAATTTCACTCAATAATGAATGGGTTGCTAGGCTTACATGTATTGTTTTAGCAGACATCTGTCATATATGCCATTTGACACTGTCATGTATTGTTTCAGTACCTCGTGACATACATCCTCAGATCATCACAGTGATTTTCCAGTGGAATACATGATGGATGATGCACATACCAGGTACTGTGGAAATGGTCCAGAACCTTGGTGATATATTACAATGGTGGAATCTCTGTGCATTTATGTTCTGGCCTGGTCTGATTTCCAGTCCACAGTTGGGTAATATAAGTCAGACAGGATCAGGGTGATAGGCAGACTCCAGATAGATTTGTAGGGAATAGGATATGTGGGGGATGTGTGTCCTGGGCAGATATGTCTGCCTATAGCTACCAGTACTTTGCATCGGGTTCTCCTCAATGGTTGAGTGCACTTGAAGAATCCTGTGTGTTTCAGACTGTTTGACCAGTATGGAGGTGTGTGTTTGTCACACATATATGTATTCAGCTAAATGGCAATTCTGAATGTCCATGACTTTTTCTTTTACTTTCATTTTTAAGTCTATTTATGGACATGCATGTTTCTGCCTTCTTATGGCTGAAACACCTGATATCCTTAAAGGGTGATTTGCATATATCCCATGAGGCTTCTGATGCAAGAGGTTTAAGGGATCACACAGAAGTCTAGCTTTGCTAGATTTTTTCTTTTTCTGTTTTTTAACCAGTTTGTTGTCTGTGTGACCTTTTCACTCTTTGTTTTAGTTTGTTAGTTGGGATATTTTGTAGACACCCTAATATTTATGGATATCAGCTGGTTATGACAACCCTGTTTTTCCAAAGGTGAAACATTCCTCTTATGCTGTGCTGATGATGTATATGTATATGTCCCCAGAAATGAAGATGCAACATCCCCAATGAAGAAGAAATCTTGAAAAAACAGAAGCTACATCCAAAACAATTAGAAAGCAAAATCAGAAAAGCCAACAAAAATAATAATTGAAAAAAATTTAGAACAAATAATCTGATTTCACTAGACTGTGCTGCATATGTAACATAGTCTAAAAGCAAAAATCTTTAAACACAATCTAAACAAATACCCCTAGAAAATATAAAATGGATAAATGGAATATGTGATTTAGATGGATTGATAGATAAACAGATAGATAACCAAACAGATTGATACAGTATGTGTGTGCATGTGTGTGTGCATGAGTGCATGTGTGTGTGCATGAGTGCGTGTGTGCGCGCACGCGTGTGTCTGTGTGTGTGTGTGATTTGGTTGTTGGCATGTTAGATTAACATTACTTACACAGACAAAATTAACAGTAATATTAATGATAAAACTTATACATCTTATGATTTATTCCAGCTACTATGTTGGACTCAATAATCACAAAATTTTATTTACCTTTCCAGCCGAAAGTGTCACAGTGAATGATACTTTAAATCTATGTATATTCTGAAAGATCAGCTGATCAAAATAGATCAACTTGGACATGACTTAGACAGAGGAAGATAATGTCGTATGGTGGTCTGTTTCCTTCTAGATTGTTTTCTAGTCCCACTGCACGCATTTCATCACTGTCATATTGCAGAAATGCCACTTGCAAGTCAAAACAAATGTCTATTTGCAGGTTGCCCTAGGTGTCACCAGATAAGTGTATCTGTGTGACTGGATAGACAAGTGACCTACAAAGTGTTTCCTATAGGAAATGTGGATACGTTGCAGTGGTATATTTCTTTGTGCCAAGCTCGATAGAACCTAAGTGTACTTTCATTTAACATTATGGCAGAAAGTCAGACTTTTCATATCACTAGATTATATGTGGAATGGCAGTGAATTTAGGTCACTACTTATATTTCATCAGGCCCATCTTACTGCTATGTTACAGACACAGTGATATTACCCAGAGCATTCAATGTGCATAGAATAAATGCAGGATTATTCTTATTCTTATTATCAATATTATCATTTTTTATTTTACATCAGTAGCTGTATAGTAGCAATTGAGGGTTGTGTGTCACTGTATATAAACACTGTTTTAGGGGAAGGATGAAATGTTGCTTTCTCTTGTGCTACAGCCCATCCCAAGATTTCATAAGGACAGTAACATGCATGATCTTGTGCATTATGGTTTGTTTTCATAAGCAATGAATGTAAGTAATGTGGATGAGTATTGAACAGTGTAAATCAATCTGCCAGTGTGCTGTGATACTCAACGTGAATGTAAGGTCATCAAAGACAAAAAAAAAACAGCAATCTGCATTGTCTGAAATATATGTGGTTGTTATTATTGTCATTGTTTTCCCTGCCTTCATGTTCGAGGCCATGTCTGAGAAGATTCCTAAGTACCAGTTCACTTAACCTGCTTAACTAATGTAATAAATAAAATAAAAAAGGGTGCCTATAACCAGAAAGCGGAGAAGTATAAGTGATGGTAATTGCTCAAACACTAATTCATCACAGTATTGAAATTATTGTTGCATAAAACTTTATCAGTAGCTGGAAAAATGTCCAAGCCCAGTATGCATAAATGTCTGCAGTCTGCATGGAGGCTAAGAGTGGGGGTGGGGTGCAGGGGTCATACTATTTAGCATGGTCTGATAACCATTTCTAGTTACCTACTGCCATCTGGTGGCTAAACTGTCTAGATGGACAAAACACAATTGCTGGAAAGGCTGGTCTGTTTATGATAATATCATAACTGGTTTTAGCTGCACACTTTTAACAACTGTATAAACTTGCATACAAGGAAACCAAAATATTAGCTGGATGTTACAAAAACAAAATAGGCTTATAGGCAATTAGCTATCTGCCTTTGTGGGCCATTTTAAGCCTAGCTAATTTCAATTGAGATGCTTGAATTAACCTCTCCCATTTGATGTTAAACTGGCCTTACCCAGCTCATGGTAGATAATTGTATGTTACCGCTAGTGAGAAGAACTGTGATCATACAATGGCTAATTAGAGGGGATCCATGCATATGATAAAACATTTAGGAGCAAAAATGCAAGTGAAACTGTTGCAGTCCTTACACAGAAATAATTTTCCTGCATTCTACTTCACATGCATAATGAATATCTTAACAGTCTCCTTGACATGTTCTGAAACCATGTATTTGCACTTATTAGTTTTTTATCCCAAATAAACAAATAAATGTGCACACAAATAAGTCAGACCGTAGATAATAAATCTCATGCAGTGTTTGAGACTGAACCATTTCCAAATAATTTGCAAGACAATTTCTTTAAAGGAAATGTCACAACATCACAGGACAATCTGTTCCTGGTGAGAAGGATTGGAAGTGAAGTGTGCAGCATGTGTGTGTATGTGTGTCGGTGTGTTCACGCATGTATATATTGTCTTTTATAACAGTTTGTGCAACCATTGCTCAGAGTATATGCATAACACCTCAAAACGTGCAAGATTCCTATATACTACATACCAAAGAGTGAATGTCACCTTAACAAGGAGTTACTTTCCTGCTGACATTACGTGATTGATATCATAACTTATAATGTGTTTTAAAGATGCGTTTAGTCTGCAGCCTTCATTTACTTTCAGTTAAAGAAGAATTAAAAGATTGCACACCACTTCAGCCCATGGAAAACCATGAGAGGAAGAACATGAATTAAGTGCTAATGCATGAAAAACAGATGAAGGTTGGAATTTGTGTTTTTAGAATATGTAGCAGAAATGCATTTTGTTATGCATAATGACCTTACTTGAAAAGAAAAGACAGAAACATTAATCTGTCCCTGTTTGGTTTTGACAGGCGGCAGGGAACATTCTTTAAATATATATAAAGTATGATAAAGCAATACTAGATTAGTATTTAATGTTTCTGCTGTATTGCACAGGGTTTTCACTTGTACACAGCTTTCTTAAAATAAAACAGTACACAATGAATGAATGAAACAAAAATGTAGGCGTCAATCTGGCTTGTTATATCACATATTTGATATGAAATTGATATGAAAAAATATGGCTGCGTTCAAACAGTGTTTGATGTTTTTTCTGGAAGATTCAGAATGCAGTATTCAGTTAAGTGGTAAGCATTAGAAAAATATTGCTGTTTCCTGTATTGTACCATGTGACATTAGCTAAACTCCTCAACTTGACAGCTCGTGTCACATTAATAAAGAGCAGAATGCCACTGACAGAAATGAATCATTAAAATGAATGTACCTGACACAAGATGTGTGGACATTATATGTAGGAGTAGTGTGCCGTGTTAAGATGTAGTTATATGTATAAAATAATTAAAGGTCACATATCTGACTAGCATTTTCTAATATCTTTTAATTTAGTAATTCTTATATATGCCATTTGAAAATATTATTACGTTTCCTACATCTGCTTTCTTTTCTGCTCTGGTGACTTCCTTTCTGGTCATTCTAGAAATATATCAGTCCAATATGCATTCAATTAACCTCTCTTGTTTTACTGGCCACATCAATACAATAGTTCCCAAGCATATGACTGTGCTCAGACCTCATTCCCAGTCTCATTTTGTCTATATTATTTAAAATAAGTTAAGCATTTCTAACTGTATGTGTAAAACAGCCAGTTCTTGCTTTACATATCCTTGCATAAAACCACTACTGCTTTACATTCAGTAAGCATTTTTTTCTTCTGAGAAGAGACTACTGTGTACTATCTGGCTCCACAGTGCAGACTGCTAAATTTCAGACTGTGCCTCAGCTAAAATATATTTAAAAGGCTGAGATGGGCACTGGATATAATCCCTTTCATAGGTTCATAGTTTCCTAGTTTGGTACTAGGCTATCGGACCTAGGGCCTATACAAGCCTAGCCATAACAATTCCCTGGATATTTCTTCCAACAATGCTTACTTCCCTGGGCTCCTGTCTAGAAGGGCGACTGACATGATCCCCGGGGTGATTTTCCTATCTCCCATCCAATCATCAAGGTTCCTTTTGAAGAGGGCCAAGGAGGCGCTCTGTTTGACATGTATGGGCAGTCTGTTCTAGAGTATGGGGAGTCTCTGGGTCAAGAACCTATCCCTCCAGCATGTTTTGTTCATTGTGATGACAAAGTTTAGATCCCTGGAGTGTATGGCTCTGAAAGACTGGTGTTTCTTTATGTGGCACAAACAAACACAGTTGGCCAGCAATTCGCAGTTGTACAAAATTTAACCAGCCAAAAGCAGATGGTGGAAATTCAGACTTTAATTCCAAAAATAACAAACCGGTTTCGGCATCAGCATGCCTTCTTCAGTGTAAGAGTAACAAACATATAAAGCATAATTAAATAAACAAATTTATACTAAAAAATAACCAATGAGCATTGGTAAAAAACCTATGCTCATGAATAATACATGAATGTTTTAATTAAATATAAAACACAAAATGCAAAGGACCAAAGCTATAATCCTGACCTCTAATAAATTATAATAAACAATTAATGTAATACATTTGCTGTTAACAAACAAATAATGTGTAAGAACTTTGAAATATAATGTTTGTTAAGTAAGATAAATTACATTAAGCAGCAATATAGAAAATTACAATATATATTAGGCTTATATTAAAGAGTATTATTTACACAATAAAGATATGTATAACAAACCCAATATGTTAAAAGGACAGTTGTCTATGTTCATATGTTTAATGTGTGGAAAAACTAACTTCCATATTAGCAATTGTATATGGAAATTGTTATAAAATTGTGCTAGTTGGAATCCATAAAATGTTTGTGATGAATATTCCTAAATTTCGGGCAGAAACAGTGAACCTCATGACTAAATTGTTAAATTTGGCACTGAACGGATACCATTCGCCATACAATTATAGTTATAAGTGGTCATTCAGTCCAGGCTGAAACAATGAACCCAGACCAATAATCCAATATTTCTCCTTGTGATTCAATATACCATGCCAACCTTGTGTATTACTACGATCACCAACAATTTTGTCTATAATCATAAACATGAATTGTGCTTGTTGATGTTTTAACACATGCCGATATAAAGCATTTGTTTCCTTTTTGTTTCTGATATCACTCCGATGTTCATTTATGCGTGTCCTAAGTGGCCTGGATGTCTGGCCCACATAAAATGCCCCGCAATGACATGAGGCCAAGTAGACAACCCAATCACTGCTACAGTTGCCAAAGATTTTACAATCAAATACCTTACTGGTGTTGCGACTTGAAAAGTACTTGGACTTAGTGATCTGTTTACAGGATCCACAATGGCCACACGGGAAGGTACCCAACAGTTCATGTCCCGTAATGGTAAGTTGTTTATGAATAGCTCCCCCACTACCTATATCTTTATAGTGGGATAATAGGGAACCCAATGTTTTTCCTTTCCTGTATGAAAATTGACATTCTTCTCCTAAAACCACTCTGAGTTGTTCATTGGCCATTAATATATTCCAGTGTTTATTTATAATATCTCTGATGACATAATAATTTCTTCCATATGTTGTTATAAATCTAATAGTAGATATACTGGAATCTGCAGAAGTTATCTTGTAATCCAGCATAGTCTTTCTATTCATTTCAGAGGTTCGTACCCATGCTTTATTGATGTCCATGTGCATGTGTTTTGGCAACGTGCAATTTGGACTGGCAGTGTTACCTGACAGTAAACAAAACTCCACTGCCCAAGGTACATACTGAGAAATTTGATGCGGAATACTATCATTAGTGCATTTTATAGTGGTAGAGGTGCATTTTGTAAAGCACTCTGAATAGTTGTAAGTGAAAAAATTCTACATCTTACATCAGTATCACTGTAGCTAATGGTATAAGTACAGTGAGTTTAAGGAAACAGGACAGACAATGCAGGGTTTGAATCCAGTTTGCAGATATCTTTTTTAAACTGGATATAGAATAACTATACAACAATATAATGCTGTGTATGAAATGTATATGCTAAATTATATAATACATTTTCCATATCTTACTGGTAGTTCATGTCAGTTAATGTTGCAAAAGTCTTGTATTTCAATAGTCATCTGTTGTCAGTATTAATAATAAGAGTAGCTAGGGATGTTGAACAATATGACAAGTCTTATAACATCAAATGATTTACATGAGTAATATGGTCAGTTCTGTCAAATATGCAGTATAAACTGTCCAAATATTTCATCAAGACAGTAAGAAGTAATTCTTAGTGGAACAAATTTTCTCCTGACCAATTCTCTGTACTGTGACAAGCTTGTCCTCCTGTCATTGCATGTATGTTCCTTTTCTAAGCCACTAACACTACATGACATGCTGGTGATGTATGAAATAGATGTGAAAATGATGCTTGTTTCCTGCCAATGGTACAACTGTTGATGAATGGAACTATAAGTCATGTCTTTTTAAATTATTTTATCATTTTTCCGTTTCCCATTTGTGCAATGCTTAGCAGAGCACAAACATGGTTCACTGCTTCAGGAAAAAAAGTTAAAAATTAAATTTCAGTAGCATTTAGTAGCACAAACAGTCCCAGCACCATTGCACAGCTTTAAGCAAGCTACATTTTATTGATCAAATGAAGTGCTCCTGATATCCATCTAACTCTGGGGCACAAGTTTTAAATGCATAGATACTTTAATTCATGGTGACAACTAGTATCAATGACAAATTGTTCAGAATCTGAATTACACACCATAACTGTATACCATAAATGGTGAATCCACCCATACATCCATCTACAACCACTTTTTTCCCATTTCGCACATGGGGTTGAAGTGCCTCTTCAACAGAGACAATCATCTAGAGCCAAGGTTTACACTGCCAGGTGGCTAGCCCTCCCACAGTAAATCTGCCACTTAACACACTTGCACACACACTCACACCTATGGCCAATTTAAAGTCTCCAGAGGAAATGGGAGCACCTGGAGGAAACCCACACAAGCACAGTTTGAACATGCAGACTCCACACAGAAGGCACCCCAGCTAAGAATCAAAACAGGGATCCTCTTGCTATGAGGTGACAATACTATCCACTGCTATGCCAGCTATACTCCTTGTGAGCTACTGTCACCAGTGCTTTCTTTTATAACATTAAATGTAATTCTTGGCAATGTTAACATTTGCTCTGCTTGATGTCATAAGTATTTTGTACAGTGTGATAGCAGATACTTAATAGCAGGCTGAATCTGGGCATTAAGCCTATCAGTCTTTGCAGTAAGACAGTCCCCTTTCCAAGTATGCCACTATGTCTGTTATGCGTTGTATCAGAAATGACCGGATGTGAATGTCTGTGTGTCTTCTTTATGAATAATTGCCATTAGCTGAGCAAGTAATGAGATGTAACACCAGTTATGATGTGTCAAGGCAATGCTGACAATATTAGTCATATTAAATGCAACTTACATAGTTCAGATGTTATATTTTTTTCTGCTTATGGCCTTTTATACCTGGTCTCTGGTTAGAAGTGTGCAAAAAAAGCTTACTAGCCTAAATAACAAAGTGACAAGCACCAAATAAGCTACAAATTACTGCAGCACTCAACTTTCCTCACTTGTCTAGAGGAAAACAGTTTTTAGTACTTAATAAATAAGCACCTATCCAGGCATGTCTAAGGGTCAGCTCCCAGTGTTTTCTCCTGTCTACCTGATGATTCTGGGCATCTTGGGGCAATGCAGCAATTGCCTCATGTACACAGACAACCCTCTCCTCCTACCACCCAACACTACAACCTGTGAGAGATGCACTTATATAGCCAAATTGGAAGCAAAGCTCTCTTCACCCAAGACTGGACTAGACAGTCAAGAGGAGAAGGTAAACATTTGCACCACACCACTCTCATCACATAGTCTCTCAAAACCTACACCACCAAAACAGACACATAGAAACACAAAACACACACCTGCATTTGTGGAGGCTCTCAATAAAAATCTGCTCAAGCAATACAGACCTCCAAAGCAGAAACACAAGCAACCTCCAACACAACCCAAATGACACATAGCCTACAAACTCAGTGTGCCACTCAACCACAGCCCATAAGGCATAACAATGTACCCAACACTCTAGCCATAGGTGACTATAGTCAGGCACACTGATGTTCCACTCACCAGGCTAAACAAGGAGAAAGTTACTGTCAGCTGCCTGTCGGGTGCCAGGATCCACCACATAATGCATGCACTCAGGTCACTACACAACAAGCACAAATATGACTCTGTCATTGTCCATGTTGGTGTGAATGACCTCAGATATACCTCCCTGGACTACATGAAAAGAGACATGGAGCAGCTCTCCGATCTTGTAGCCCATGTAGGTATGACCCTAGCCCTGAGTAGCATCCTGCCATCACCCAGAATAATACCACAGTACAAGGACAAAATGATTGACTTCAACAATTGGCTAAGCTTCTGGTGTCATTCTAAGGGGATCCAGTGTCTGGCTGCCTGGGATGATATGATCAACAGACCACAATGCTTTGGCAGAGACCTGGTTTGAGGCTCCAGACTGCACCCCTGAATTACCAGGCTATAATTCATACCACAAATACAACTTAAAAAGAATAAATAAATAAATAACATTTTAAAATACCACTAAGACTACTGATCCAAGAAGTAAGAAATTTTAATGAAACACTTAGCACCTCAGCTTGCACAGCCTTCCAGGAGTAAACACACTACAAAACACTCTTTACTTAAATACAGCATATTGCACAAGACAATTAATTAAGCATGCAATTTAAATCATGTACTTCCAATTACATTCCTTATTGAGTCCCTGAGGCTCCAAAGTACCATACTTTAAAATCAAGAGGGTTTCTTTTTTAAAAGTTTATTTTTTAAGGACACACATTCACCTATACCAACTTGCAATTTTTCCAGAACACAACCTCGAAGAGAATCAGGATCAGAATTGTGTGCTGTCATGAAATGGCTCCCAAGGGGACTCTCTAGTTTTTTATTTTTTTATGTCCCTAATATGTTCCTGTAACTGGACCCTAAACCTCCTATAAGTTTCCCTGTGTAGAACTTATTACATCTACATCTCAGTACATACACTAGCCCCTCAATATTGCAACTGTATTCATATCTAGCTGTAAATTTAATATCATTAATATATGGAAAATATCTCACTACATAATGACAGATGGAACAGCCATTACATGGAACAGTGTCCTTATTTGTGCTTAAATTCTGACTAACATTAACATCTGGTAAACAAAATTGGTTATGTACCAGAATATCAGCCACATTCCTAGCTCTTTTATATGCAATGCTCACAAAGTCAGGTAATATAGAGTTCAAAATTGTATCCCTTAGAAGCATGGGCCAAACACTATGTGCTTTTTTAACAATTTCCACAGTTATAACATTATAGGTTGTCACTAAGAAAACTTTCTTCTGGTCCCCATTATTTCCAACTGTGTTGGTGGATTTGTTTCCACATGTACCAACTTTATATTTCCCACTAACACAGGCATAATGAGAGTATCCCTGGGGGTTAGAAGAATACTTCATGTCCATGATATTTTGTTTAGCTTCCCTAACCAACTGAACATCATAGCCTCTTTTAATAAACATATCTTCTGATTCTGCTATCTCTCTGTCAAATCTCATATCAAGGCTACGTAGCCTATGAATTCGTAAGAAGTCATTATAAGGCAGTACTTGGACCAAATGCTTGGGGTGACAACTGCTCCCATCTAAAAATACATTTCTATGTTCAAATTTCCTGTGGAGACTAGTTGTAAATCCATCTAAGCTAATATCCAGAAAATTCACTTGTGCGCCAAGCTGTATACCATCAAAGCTTAAGCCCATAGTATTAAATTGTAAGCCATCGGCAAACCTAAGGGCTTCTGTCTGTCATCCTTGACATAAAAAAATAAGATCAACAATAAATCTAAAATCTAAAATCTAAATATAAAATATAAAATAATTTTATTAAACATTAAAAAAATAGTCTTGGTGGTATTTTATAATTCATACCACACGTTTTGGCCACCTAACCTGGACTAAAATATTAAAGGCGGAGGCATGTCCATATTCATTAAGGATATCCACACCTCCAGGCTAGTTGCTCAGCATAATGCATCCAAGATTATCCAAGTGCAACTAACTCTGGGCAAGACCACAATCCAAATTGTAACTTGCTACAGATCCCCCAACATGCCCCAGGATTACCACTCCTCATTTCTTGATACACTGGAAAATATTAGGGTACAACCCATCACCCTCATAATGGGCGATTTCAACTACCCCACCATTAACTGGGAAAACTACTCATGTACCAACTCTTTTGCTCAATGTTTTCTGGAATTCATAAATTCCAATGCCTTGGATCAACTTATCCACACCCACACCAGGGGCAGCAATATCCTAGACCTGGTCATTATCAACATAGGCGACTGGTGTTCCACATCAGAGGTCAATTTATCATTGGTCAGATCTGACCACAAGCTAATCTCCCTAGACATCCACATCCCACCCCACCCCACCCCCCACTAGGTAAACCACCGTAAAAAAATTATCCAAAGCCAATATCACGCTTCTTAAGACAGAAGTGGCAAACTTCACAACACCCGTGCAGATGGACAACAGAGGTATGACTGCTGAATCCCACACAAATGCACTTTATAAGCACATACACAAGTGCATGGATCATGCTATCCCTAACAGAACCAAGATGCTATTCACCAAAAAAAGGAAGCCAATCTGGTGGTCCCCTGCCATGAACAAAGTCTACAACAGAAGAAAGAAACTGTTGCATAAAAAGAGTAAAATCCCATGAATGGAGGAACTCCCTGGTCAGCCTCAGTAAGAAGCTGAGATCTCTCATAAAATCCTCCAAAGCTACTTATGAAAACAAAATCGCCACTGATTCTAAAGACAACCACAAAGCATTCTATAGCTATGTCAAGAATCTCAATGGCAGCACTCAGGTCTGCTCTGAGTTACAGCACAATGGCACTAAATATACAGAAACAACTGATATTGCCAACACCCTGGCAGATAGGTTCAGTGCTAACTTTGCCCCTCTCTCACCCCTAAATGGCCCATCTATATACCTTAAGAATGCAAAGTTCCTGTAATCACGGCTGCACAGGTAAAAACCTCACTCTCCAAAGCCAAGAACACAACATCCATGGGACCTGACAACATCCCAGGTTGCGTTCTACATGAACTATAGAATGAACTGGCACCCCACCTAAGCACCATGTTCAATCATAGCCTCACCTCAGGCTTTGTGCCCACTGAATGGTGCACAGCAATGGTTATCCCACTCCACAATGGGGAGCCATCACGGAATCTGGCAACTACCGCCTCATTAGCCTAACAAGCCTGGTCTGCAAGGCCATGGAACGTATCATCATGGAACTTATAAACAAAGACATTGGTAATCTCCAAACTCTGGGCCCCACCCAGTTTAGGTTTCTAAAAGACAGATCATGTCTCCTAAACCTGATAGACTTCTTTGAAGCAGTCACCAAAGCCGTAGACGAGGATAAGGTGGTTCACAGCCTATCTAGATCTCGCCAAAGCTTTTGACACCATCCCCCACTCTGGAATTATAGATAAACTCACTAAACTAGGTATAAATCCCTATGTCACAAGATGGGTTGCCAACTGGCTCATTGACAGAACCCACACTGTGAAAGTAGCAGACTCCAAATCTGACTTCAGACCAGTGACAAGTGGAGTACCACAGGGTTCAGTCCTGGTCCTCTCCTGTTTGGTATCTACTTTTCTGACATACAGGCTAACATAGAATGTCTTTGGCTAACAAAGTTTGCAGATGATTGCAAACTAGGTGCCATAATCGAAATTCCTAATGATGTGGACATCCTACAAAAGAGCCTTACTGAGACAGATGCCTGGTGTCAAAGCCATGGCCTCAAGCTCAATGCCAAAAAGTGCATTGTCATCCCCTTTGGTAAAAAAACTCTGTACCCATGAGCTACCACATCAGTGGTAGTCTACTTAACACCGAAAGTGTGGTAAGAGACCTTGGGACACAGGTGGACAGTAGTCTCTCCTTTGATAATCACATCGCTACAGTAGTCAGGAAATCCTTCTACATGGCACACCTCATCATAAAAGGTTTCTCATCCAGGAAAAAAGAGGTAATTGTTCCCCTCTACTCATCCCACATTAGACACATTATAGAGTACAACGCCCCTTTTGGTATGTACCTCGCAAGACATCTACAACAACTGGAAAGGCTGCAGAAATACCTCACAAAGAGGATTACCAGCTTGAAACAGATGCCCTACACAGACTGTCTCAAAAAACTCCAGCTTTACTCCATCACATATCGCCTAGTCAGAGGCAATCTCTGCCTAACATACAAAGCTATGTCAAATGCAGAGCTGTTGGACATGCTCCACTTAAAGAAATCCCAATCCCTCAGAGCTACATGCTCTAGGGACCTAAACCTTGTCACTGCAATAAACAGAACATGCTAAAGGGATAGATTCCTGTCCCAGAAATTTCCCATACTCTGGAACAAACTACCTAGCTATATCAAACAAGGCACCTCCTTAGCACTCTTCAAGAAAAATCTTGATGATTGGATGGGAAATAGGAAATTCACCCTTGGGATCACCTCTGGGGCTCTGCTTGACAGGGGCACAGGAAAATAATTTTCTTGTTTGACGAAAGCCAGGGTACCTTTTTATATAGGCTTATATAGGCCCTAGGGCCAATAGCCTAGTACCTACTTATGAACCTATGAACAAATTTAATTTGGGCAGCCTTCTGTAGTGCAAACAGGCTTAGCAGTGATGTGTGGCTATCAGCAGTCTTGACAGTACTGAATGGAGAAATTCCCCCTCCTTCCTGCATTGTGACACAAGGTGTAAAGGCAAGAGCACAGGTGATGCAGGGCTCAAATACAACCACAGAAATGTTACTGAGAGGGATTCACAATGAGTGTTGACACACATTTTGTTATATGGATGTGTTGTTGTTGGAAAATGAACTATTCCCATTAGTAATACCAGCATGTAATATGCATGAGCAGAATTGTGATACATTTTCCATCATGATAACAGTAAACATTAAAATGACATGTTGAAAAAGGTAGTACATTATGATTAATTAACTCAAAAGATTTTCCAAGTAGTAATTCTGGCACACAAACTCATTTCATAGGAAATTGTGTCAGTATTCATTGTGTCTGCTGAGTCGACAATGACTTTTATCTTATCTTCTGTCTGTCCCCTTTTTTTATTACTTGACATTAGCTACACTCCTGACAATGTGTAACAGCTATCCCAGTTAAGAAATGGCAAGGAGATGTGAAAAGGATGAATGTGTCATTGTCATGTCCTACTCTGCTCATTGATAAATATAACCTTTCAGTCTTTTACATTTTCTTTCTTTTCTTTTCAAATGAATAGATTCATATTTTCATTTTCAAATTGTGCGCTGCTTGGCAGAGAGCAAAATGTATTCGCTGCTGAAGGAAAAAAGGACAGATTTAATTTCAGGAGCTTAACTGCGGTGGTGGTGCTGCAGTAGCGTTGTCGCCTAACAGTAAGACATTGTCCTGTTCGATTCTCAGCTAGAGCGTCTTCTGTGTGGAGACATGCGTGAATGGGCGTACCTTTGTTGAAGGTTGTGCGTCAGGGCCGGCAACTCGGCATGTAAAAATCTACTGCCAATCATTAGCGGACTGGAGTTCTGCTGTGGCGACCCCTAAGCCGAAAGACACAACAACAACAGTAGTACAAACAGTTCTGGCATCATTTCGCCGCTGCACTCCAAATTGTATTGAGTGAATGAGCACACCTCTTACTTAACTATCTGTAGCACAACCTGTACATACAGTGACTTTACAAAATTATCACAGTTGGTCTGGGGGTCTAATCCCTACTATAGATACTTTTGATAATGGTGTCAACTGAAAGCATTGACATATAGTGTGCAATATGACTTAGACATCCTAAATGTATGTGTGAGAAATGCTGAACGTGTCACCTATGCTCCGTGTGACCTGCTGTTACCAGTGTTTTGCTGTGCAAAAATTATCTGTAATTCTTGACAATGACAACAGTTGCAATACATGATGTCACAAATATTTTATAAAGTCTGAGCGTGGATATTTAAGAAGATGCTTCCAATTACATCAATAAGTCATGAGGTGTAACACAATTTATGGTGTGTCAGGGCAATGTTGAAACTATTTGCCATCCTTAATTTTCAATTACCTTACAATTTCAAATGTTATTTAATGGCTATTATTGCTTTTTTTAATTGCTCACTGCTAAGCATCACACAGACAAGCTTGCCTGCTTACAGACAAAATTGAAAAATTTAATGTCAGGAGCCTTCAGTAGCACAAATAGGTTTAGCAGTGATGTGTGGCCATCAGACCTCTTGGCAATACTATGTGAAAAAGTTCTGCCTTCTACCTAAATGCCTTTGTCATACAATATATAAGTGGAGTGACTTTAAATACAAAACACAGGTGTTCCAGGATTCAAATACAGCTGACAGGCACTTTTATAAAGTGTGACAAAATGCCATTTCTCATAACATTTTGATTAGAAAGGTTAAACTAAACAAAAATAAACTAAAAAAAAAACTAGCATAACTACATTAATTACAAGAAATGTATCAATAATGCTTGTTTTCCTAGACTTTTCTACCTAGTATATTTCATTAATGATTTACATATAAACCGCAGATGACTGTGTGATGTTTAAACATGATAATGATATTTTATTTAGGATGCACTGAAATACTGCTTTTTACACAGGAATACAGTCTTAGGACTAGTAAAAGTCACACACATACAGGCCTATTGGAAGGATATCTCTATTCACACTGAAATAGTTTATCTCTAATGACTACATTTGAAAGGGGCTTCTCCTCTGGCCTTGAGAAATAATAAATAACCTGTGCTGAAATGTATGTATCCATTATCTCATAGGTTTGATTCTCAGCTTGTAAATCTTTACACTGTGTAAACCCCAACAAATATGGGCCTACTTAACCTGTTTAGCCTTCCAAAGACCAAGGCTTACAATCCAGGTCATTAATCCTTTCACTGTTGATTGCTGGAGTAATTGTCACTTGGCTGAGCATCACATATGCCAAATCTCATTATCATGATTCACACATTCACTGCTCTTTTGCTGACATCCCTGCCTCTTTGTCTGGCAGTGTATCTCTTTGCTTTCCAATGTGCAAATGCACTTGACATGGCTGTGCGCCTTTGTGCACTGACTATTAAAATCAAGAGCTTAATTTGGATCCTATTGAGACATAGTATTGCTGCTTGACTTCTCCAGACATGGTTGATGAGGGAGATGATGGTGCTAAATTTTGAGTACAGAAGTCGGATGTTGAGGAGTCTAGGATATTTGTATCACTCATCATTAAGCATTACAGCTGTAGGCTGCTGCAGGGGGAGTATGCTGGGTCTCAGTATAAGGCTGAGGTTTGGAAAGGTTTAGCCAAGGCTATCTTCAGTGCAATGGGCATCCCACACACTGGGGAGCAATGTCAACACCACTTCAGTGACATGAATGGCACAAGCAGGACCTCCTTAGCCAATGGGAGGATGAGTTCAAACCTACTGACACCACTCAGTTCTGTAAGTAGACTGACCCATCACTGGTCAGTGATATAGCATGAATTAGACAGCTAAACTCCCCATACTCTGGAATAGACTGGCCATACATATCAAGCAGAGCGCCTCTTTGGCCCTCTTCAAAAGGAACCTTGATGATTGGATGGGAGATAGGAAATTCACCCCGGGGATCATGTCAGCTAGACAGGGGCTTGGAGAAGTAAATATTGTGGGAAGAAATATCCAGGGAATTGTTATGGCTAGGCTTGCGTAGGCCCTAGGGCCGATAGCCTAGTACCAACCTATGAACCTATGAACCCATAAGAGAGGTATTCATTATGCTGTCATATCTCTTCCTTTCTTCTTCTTCTGTATTGAACAACTGCTGAAGACATTACAGTGAACAAGGAGGCAGGCACACCAGGACAGGATAAATAACCTGAGATAGGCACAGGGTACATATATGCATCAGTAATGATTGTAATCATAATTATTGCAATAACATAATTAATTATCTTCTTCTGCATGCATACCTTAACCGTTACAGTAGGTATAATACCTTCTCATATAATTCTGGTTGTTTTCAGTAGGCAAGGATTATAGTGGAAAGTGGGTTCAATGCCCAGAAGTTGAATGTACTTAGTAGTCCAAGCTTTACATTATTTCTACAATGTTGAATACAATACTGACTGTCGTTATTTCCAGTTGTGAAAATAACAGAATTACCTTGTAAAGCATCTAGCTATATGGCAATAGTCAAATTAATACTTCTAATTTTGATATCATTGCAATTGATTAATGTTACTATAGCGTACTACTTTCCCATCATACCTGAGGAAAAGGTGTACTGAATTAGTAATCAGAAATGTGTATGTATTTAAATTATAAATTAATGTCACATGCCAGAGATCTAATTGTCTCTCTTTTTTGTATCTCCCCAACCCTTATCTTTTTTATTATTATTATTATTATTATTATTATTATTATTAATTACTGTTTTTGGCTTAAATTATTCTGATGTCATACATTTCTGATTTCTGATTAATATGACCTTCAGCACAGGGAGGTAGACTGACCACTGCAGATCGGCCTGCTAATCCTCAACAGTTTGCAGCACTGACACCAGCACCTCAGGTCCCAAACTGTCAGTACTGCTTCTACACCCCCTTCCCCATCTGATCCACCTGTGACAGGTAGCTCTTCCCAAGGTGCTGGTGGAGTGGTAACCTCCTGCAGCAGCAGAAGTGGGGGCAGTGATTTTGTCAGCCAGCAAAAGCTGACAGGGCTGCTGGGGGGTGTAACGGAGAGGTGCTTTGGTGCCCAAAATGGCTGTGTAGAGAAGGTCCCATGTTGCATTGCAAAAACAATGTCACATTGAGCACTGACCTGGAAACTGAAGCAGGAAACAATGATGACAGTTCTAAGGATGAAGATTTAATTCTTGTTGTTCTCAAGCTTGATGTGAATATGCTTCCGTTGTCCCCTACTTATCCCCAAGCATGGTGTCCCCAGACCTTTTGCATCTACCATCATCCCTCTCTGTCTTGTATGCCCAGTATGTCTGCACCTGCTTCCTCACCTATCCTACCTACCTAACCCTCACATTCCTTAGCTCATTCCTCAACATACCTCTCTCTTTGAAAAAAAAATTGGCACCTGTTACACAAAAAAATTAAGTCACATACCTAGCTGTCTACTTTGCATATGTGTCTTCATGACACCCTTGTTTTGGTCCAGTTGGCTCTGCAACATTATTTTGTTGTTGTTATCTATCTTTGGTGTGGTGACACTCCAAATTCTGAAAATTCTGTCTACATTTCTGTGTTTATCTTATAAATAAGTGGGTAGCTATGGTTGTCTCCCACTACCCTTCAGCAAATCCCTGCATTCTTTTCCCCATGTCCTGCCCTCTGCTTGCAACCCATTTTCACCACTTTCCTACGACCTGATTTTCATACATTTAAGATGGTCAAAAAAACAGAGTCATACACAATGCACATGGCCAGAAGTAACCCTAAACAAAAGCCTTCACTTCTTGTCCTCAGCATTTGTGTGGAGTTTGGCATTGCACACCAGTCCTGAGTGACAGTGAATGGTTGTTCACGTCCTGTGGCAAAAACTGGGGATTCTTTTTGCCATTGCCTGCACTAGTCCAGTTATCTTCATGTAAAGGTGCTTAAACATGTTGCACTATATGAATACAGAATTAAGGTGGAGTACATCCATTACTTTGCGGTGGTGCAGCAGTTAGCATTGTCACCTCACAGCAAGAGGCTCTCCGGTTCGATCTTTGGCTGGGGTGTCTTCTGTCGAGTCTGCATGTCCTCCCTGTGGTCATGTGGGTTTCCTCCAGGTACTCCAGTTTCCTCCCACATCCCCAAAGACATGCTGCAAGTGGATTGGACATGGTAAAATTGGCACTGGGCGTGAGTGAGTGTGTGCGTGTGTATGCCTTCTGTGGAAGGTTGGGCACCGGGCTGGCAACTCAACACCATAAAACTCCACTGCCAATCATGAGTGGACAAGGTGATCTGCTGTGGCGACCCCTAACCGGGAAAAGCTGAAAGAGAGAGAGAGAGACATCCATTACTTTGTAACAGTAGCACTAACAGTTCTTAGGCAGCTGGATGTGACAAGTTCCAAGTGGGAGTGTTGACATAAATCACTTGTCTGAAGATTGATGTTTTGCGAGAGTATCAAGGGTTTCATTTCAGGTGTATGTCAGATTATTTATTTTTGTCATGTTATAGTTCTACAATATTTTTAATTTCACACATGTAACTGCATCTCCATTTATGACTTCTCATAAACATATTTGAATCACTGAGGCAATAAACCATTTAAAAAGGCATCCAACAGGAAGACGTAATAAACCAGTATTATTGTCCTTATGTCTTTAGCATTTTCTTCCTCAGTTAACCCTTCTTTATTCCCATAGCAGTTACTTCATGGTACAGAGCATGGCAGACTAAGAATGAGGCTCCACCATGAAGATGTCCAGAAATGTCACATAAAACCAGCACTTGGTATGTCTCTGTCCATCTCTCTCTCTCTCTCTCTCTCTCTTCACTCTATGTGTCTCAGCCATTTTACTACTGATTCTTAGGCTGATGGATGTAAAGTTCATCTTACTGTATTTTCATATTCTAATTAGTTGGTTGAAGGATAAAAACTACATATTCCCTTGCTTCAATAGGCTATCACAATTTCTTCAATTGTGTGATTTTTAGAGATGTAAAGTAAGATTTTATTGTTGGTGTGTTGAGATAATGATCAGATCTATGCATTTATTTTGGTATATTGTCCAGGGTTCTAATACAGAAGTAGGTGAGAATCTTAATTACTCTTTTTATAAGAGTCTGCCATGTGTAGCTGTTGCCTATGTGACTGTGTACCACCCTTCTGTTTTATCAGTTGTATTCCTCAGAATTTGATTGAAGTCTGGCACGTAGTAAGAGTACTATCTGATGCTAAATACCAAGTAAGACTACTACCTAGCACTAAATACTGAGCAAGAGTACTACCTGGCACTAAATACTGAGCAAGAGTGCTAACTAACATTAAATACCAAGCAAGAGTACTACCTAACACTAAATACCGAGCAAATGTACTACCTAATGTTAAATACCAAGCTGCAGTACTACCTAACATTAAATACTGAGCAAGTATACTACCTGACACTAAATACCAATCAAGAGTTCTACCTAACATTAAATACCAAGCAAGAATACTACCTAACACTAAATTCTGAGCAAGAGTACTACCTAACACTAAATACCAAGCAAGAGTACTAACTAACATTACATACCCAGCCGGATTACTACTTAACATTAAATACCAAGCAAGAGTACTAACTAACATTAAATACTGAGCTGGAATACTACTTAACAATAAGTACCAAGTAAGAGTATTACCTGATACTACTAAATACCCAGCAATAGTACTACCTGATGCTAAGTGGCAGTGTTATGGCAGGAAATTGTAATTTTTTTATTTAGACCACATTTAGGATGGTTATCTTCATGCAAACACATTTATGTCCACTGCACTACTGTAACACAGAGTAAAAGTAGGAAACTGTGATGTGGTTGGCCTTAAATATCTATTAGGCTGCTGGATATCATGTAATGTCTAAGGGAGGTTAACATTTATATAAGTGTGGTGAAGGCTGCTGCCTAACTAATGCCTTAATTCAACCTGTTGACAGTGTGACTTACAACGTGTGATGTAAAATTATAGAATTATGGCCTGCTGTTTGCTGAGTCAACCTGTCTGAAAAGTTTTTGTATAGACAAAGGCTTGAATCTTGACAGATGACCTACAATAATGTATTTTTGTCAGTATTAACAATAATGTCCTAAGTGTGTGCTACACCTGTTATTAACACACTACACTACCCATGTCCTCATCTTGTTTAGAATTTCCAACAACACCTTTGTCCAGATGTCTGATGATGTATTTCTTATTGTCATTCCTCCACCTCCTCCATCACTTTATTGATCATGTCATGATACATAGCAGGACACATTCAGAGACAGGTATGTATCCTTGAGACACACAACAGGACACATTCCAAGACAGGTATGCATCCTTGAGACACACAGCAGGACACATTAAGAGACAGGTATGTATCCTTGCGACTATCCCTTCTCTGGAACAGGCTCCCCATCTATGTGAAGCAGGGTTCCTCCCTAACCCAATTGAAGTGTAATTTGAAGAACTGGATGGGGAACAGAATATTCATCCCTGTTTTGGCACCTATATCTACCATGGACTGTAAATGGTTTATCTCCCAGATCCCTCCTTGTAAATGTTTCATCTCCCAAGCTCCTGCTTACACTTATCAGAGATTTGGTAGGAATGGCTAAGCTTAAAAAGGTCTTTGTGAGTGTTAGCCTAGCACATACCTACAAATCTATGATCCTTTAACAGATTTTGAACAAATATAAGTATTGTAACTGGATGTTTTTTTATTACATGGAAATGAAGGACTGTACACAAGTGAACTGCACTGAACTGTGTGGTTGTCTGAACACTTCATTCTGTGCAGTTATGTCTGCATTACAGCACTTACACTTTGTAAATGATATACAACCTCTTGGAGCCTTGGCACACATACTTCATCATTACTTAGTCCAACTACATTGGAATATGTAAGATTGTTTAGTATCAACACTGCACATTGCCCATGTGTAAACAGATAACATTGTTAATAACAGTAGCATTGATTAATGTTTACATATAATTAACCTCACCTGATGAGCCAAGAATGCTTCATTGTCTACCCTGTGTTTCACAAGTGTGTGTGTATCATCTAAACATCATGAAAAACAGTCTCACTTCTGCACTATACATTAATGACAGCATGGCTGACCTAGATCAGCAGTCTGTATTTTGTATTGATCAGCAGATTGCACTTACTCCTTCATATCAACAAGCATAGCTTTGCACAAAAACCTCAACAGCAGTATATTTCTCTGACACATATTAAGAGACTAATCCTAAGTGCACTGCATTCTCACAGTGTAGAGGCCAGACTTCTGTGGTGGCACTTGCATTAACTATTGTGTCTTCTAGATTATGTAACTAGATATGTGGGAGGTTCTAATCATCAACACTCAATGCATGTGTGTGTGTGTGTGTGTGTGTGTGTGTGTGTGTGTATGTATGAATGGTGGGGTGCAGAGTCAGGTAAGCATAACCCACATAATGTTGTCCTCATGCAGCTAGCATTCTAGTGGACTTTTTACACTGAAAGGTGAGTCTATTTCACTGTCACATCCTTCTCCAAACTCCATCTTTTGTGCAACACAATGATGACATCATCCTCCATAAAGTGCGCTCTCACACTGTAGAAGTCAGACTTCTACTGTCATTCTTGTGTTAAGTACTGTGTACGTGAGACTGTGTGACTAGATAGGGAGGGGGGTCTAATCTTTCAGCAGTCAACATGTGTGTGATGGTGGAAGCATAGCATCACTGCAGGATTCAGTCAATAGCCATGGCCATTTGACTGCCACCTCTGAGAAACATTTACATAGCCACATGAATTCCATATCCCTTTTAAATGGCCACATAAATCCCATATCCCCTTTACATGGCCACATGAATCCCATATCCCATTTACATGGCCACATGAATTCAATATCCCCTTTACATGGCCACATAGGTTCATAGGTTCATAGGTTCATACTAGGCTATCTGCCCTAGGGCATTTATAAGCATAGCCAGAGTGTGTTTGGCTTTCGCCACCCATTTTAAATGAATTTTGCTATGCCCTTTTTCGAGGTTAGTATACTGTACCTCTGTCTAACAGTGACACAGAAGTGATACCCGGGGTAAGCCTACGATCTCCCATCCACTCATCAAGATTCCTCTTGAAGAGAGTCAATGAGG
This sequence comes from Protopterus annectens, assembly GCF_019279795.1. Taxonomy (NCBI): domain Eukaryota; kingdom Metazoa; phylum Chordata; order Ceratodontiformes; family Protopteridae; genus Protopterus; species Protopterus annectens. Next base: position 121,046,491 of record NC_056730.1, on the reverse strand, counting down.
GACTCTGCCTAACCTGGACTGGGATTTTATTCCAGAGTGAAGGGAGCCTCTGGGTTATGAATCTGTCCCTCCAGCATCTCCTATTTATTTCAGTGCTGAGGTTCAAGTCTCTCGAGCACTTAGCTCGATGGGATTTGGATTTTCTGAGGTGCAGCATGTCCATTAATTCCGGGTTGGACATGGCTTTAAATGTCAGGCACAGATCGCCTCTGAGCAGGCAGTATGCCACTGAGTAGAGCTGCAGTTTCTTTAACCGGGCAGCATATGGCATCTGTTTGAGCCCTTTGATCCTCTTGGTGAGGTACTTTTGGGGTCTTTCCAGTTGCTGCAGGTGTCTAGTAAGGTACATCCCAAAAGGGGCATTGTACTCAATTATGGGCCTGATGAGGGATGAGTAAAGAGGCACGATGACCTCCCCTGATCTAGATGTGAATCCCTTCATGATTAGGTGGGCTATATAAAATGTTTTTCTAACCACTTTGGCCACGTGGTTTTCAAATGAGAGATTGCTATCAACTTGGGTCCCCAGGTCCCTAATTACTTCTTCCATACTTAATGGATTGCCACCTATGTGGTAATTTGTGGGCACTTTGTTTTTGCCAAAGGGGATGACTATACACTTTTTGGCATTTAGCTTGAGGCCATGGCTCTGGCACCAGTTGTCTGCTTCTATGAGGCCCTTTTGCAGGATGCTTGTGTCAGCTGGAGAGTCGATTATGGCGCCTAGTTTGCAGTCATCTGCGAACTTGATCAGCCACAGTCCTTCCGTGTTGGCCTGTACCTGCGAGAAATATATACCGAACAAGAAAGGTCCCAGGACTGAGCCTTGTGGGACACCACTTGTAACTGGTTTGGAGTCTGACATGGCTCCAGCAATTCTAACCATGTAGGTTCTGTCCTTGAGCCAGTTTGCAACCCATCTAGTGACATAGGGGTTTATATTTAAGCTGGTGAGCTTATCTATAATGTCTGAGTGGGGTATTGTATCGAAGGCTTTTGCGAGGTCCAGGTAGGCTGTGTGGACCATCTTCCCCTCGTCAATGGCCTTGGTGACTGTTTCAAAGAAATCGACCAGGTTTAAGAGGCAGGATCTGTCCTTAACAAAGCCGAACTGGGTAGGATCCAGTGTCTGTAGGTCCCCAATATCTTTATTTATGAGGTCCATGATGATCCTTTCCATAGCTTTGCAGACCAAGCTAGTCAGGCTTATGGGGTGATAGTTTCCAGGATCCGTTGAGGCACCACTTTTGTGGAGAGGGACCACTGTTGCTGTACGCCACTCTTTGGGTACATATTCTGTAGTAAGGCTGAGATTGAACAGTAGTTTTATGTTTGGGTTTAGCTCTTCTTGGAGTTCATGTAGGACGCAGCCCGGGACACCGTCTGGTCCCATTGATGCTGTGTTTTTTGCTTTGGAGAGGGCGGCTCTTACCTGAGCATCTGAGATGTTAGGGGGGCAGCACTCTGCTGGGATAGATATTTGCCCTTTTGGTGGGGAGGGGGGGGGAGTTTGCACTGAACCTGTCAACTAGGATGTTGACAATGTCTGTGGGTTTGGTGTATTTTTTGTCATTTTGGACTAATTCTGAGCATATCTGGGAATTCCCACCCAGGTTCCTAACATAACTAAAGAAAGCCTTGTGATTATCCTTAGTGTCCTGTGCAATTTTTCTCTCAAAGCTGGCCTTAGACGATTTTATGAGTGCCCGTAGTTTTTTCTAATACTGATCAGAGATGCCTTCCCTTTTTGGGATTTTGCTCTTTCATGTAGTAGCTTCCTCCTTCTATTGTATAGTTTGTTTATGGCTGGGGTCCACCAGACAGGACGCCTGCCTTTGGAGGATTGGGTCTTGGTTTTATTTGGGATTGCATGATCCATGCATTCCTGAAGGTGTTCATTGAATGCATTTATAAAGGATTCTGCGGTCTGGGCTGTATTTTCCACAGGCCCGGGGGCTTTGAAGGATTCCACCTTGGTTTTGAGGAGTGTGAAATTTGCTTTAGAGAAGTTTTTCACTGTAGTTTTCTGGGCAGGGGGTGGGGTCGGGATGTGAATATCCAGTGAGATTAGTTTATGGTCTGATCTTACTAGTGAGGGATACACTTCTGGTCTGGAGCATAGAGCGCCCATGTTGGTGATGATCAGGTCCAGTATGTTTTCCCCTCTTGTGGGAGTGGTAACAAGTTGTTCCATAGCATTTGAGTTTATAAATTCTAGGAACCTTTGGGCTAGGGTGTTGGAGCTAGAGTAATGCTCCCAGTCTATGTTTGGGTAGTTGAAGTCGCCCAATATAATGGTGTTTGGAGAGACCTTCATATTTTCCAATGTTCTCAGGAAGGCCGAGTGGGGTTCCTGGGTTTGGGAGGGTGGTCTGTAGCAGGCTATAAACTGGAAGGCAGTTTTACCCACTGTTAGTTGCACATGGATAGTCTCTGATGCTTCATGCTGTGCCACCAACCTGGAGGTGTGGGTATCTTTGATGAATATTGATACTCCCCCTCCTTTTGTGGTTCTGTTGCAAGTTTTGGGGCTGAAAGGCATGGTATGAGGTGTAACCTGGTAGTGCTGGGGTGCTCTCGGGAGCCTTGAACCTTTCTGTTACTGCACAGATATCGATGTTCTCCATGCTAAGGAGAGTTTCGAGTGCGTGCATCTTGAGGTTTAGACTTCTGGCATTGAGTAGCATTACTCTTAGTTTCTTATCCCTTGTGATACCTATGGAGGTGGGTTTGTCTTTTGAATCCCACATCCCATTTACATGGCCATTTACAGAATGACTCCCTCATCCCATTTACATGGCCACATAAATCCCCTATCCCCTTTACATGGCCACATGGATCCCACCTCTCCTTTACATGGCCACATGAATCCCATATCCCTTAACATGACAACATAAATCCCTCATCCCCTTTTCCCTCTGTCCAACAATGTATACTGCATTTGACACACTGATGATGTAATCCTTTCCAAAAGGCACTCTCATACTCTTAAAGCCTAACATCTTCTGTGGTGTGTCCTTATCATACACCTTCCTGTAGATTGGGTGAGTAGATAGATAGGGTGCTCAAATACAGCAGTGAGAACCTCATGATTGGGTATATGTGTGTGTGAATGTAGATGGATACAGGAATGTCTTACACACATTTGTATTGGCAACATTTAGAATTCAACATGCCTGGAGATGTGAGTTTTGCAGGCACATCTCCTTTGCAAGACACAGCTGATGTGATCCCTTCAAACTAGCAGTCTGGCTCACATGAAGTGAGCCTTCTTCTGTAGCCTTTGTGTATAATGTGCTTGCCTGTAGATTACATAAGTAGATAGGTGGATAGTTCAAATACAGGACTGATGTGTTTCTTCCTCTTACTGTGCAGAATAGATTGCAAAAACATATATGATATATAGCTATACAGCATGCTTGTGGTCACAGAGCATAAGCACAATGTACAGCTATACAATATGTTTGTGATCTGTGACTGCTTTTTAGTGGAAATGTATGTAATACACAATGATGTTATCAGCTATTGACATGCTGTGTCACAGTTGTAAAATAAATCTCAAGTGGCACTTTTTTTTAAGCAAACCCTTTGTAGTCTGTGATGCTTGGGATATAGTTCAAATCCCGAAATCACTGATTGCAATTACCGTACATTTTGTTAGCAGTGTTGCCAGCCACATGTACTATGTTAATATCTAGGTATTGCTTCCTCCTACAAGAGGTTTTTCTAATTTTCATTTAGAAATGCTGTATTTGAAGACAGATGTTATCATTTGATTAGAATTTCCTTCCATACCAATTGTTGTAAGGCAACTCTTCATGAATGAGGACATGAGATGATGTAATAATGCATGTTGTTGCCTTAGGAAGACATGTGTTCCTATATGTGATTATATCCACATTGTCTATATTTCTTGTACCATCACAATGACAACAGCAGTATCCCACAATTTTGTTTGGGTATACCTAGCAACAGGCAATGTCATCTGACATACCAGCAATATTATTTCAAAGTAATTTCAGAGACACATATTCCTTGATTCAATAATATGATGCAATGATTTCACACAGACAACCATATCACTATTGAAGATGCATTTTTACACTTGTACCATGACACATTCATTGAACTTATTATTGTGTAGAGTTTCTGAACACTTTGACAAGTGCTCAAAACCAGCTTTGAGTGTCTGTAAGCATTTGTATCCTTAACTGTTCTGAATGAATGACATCCTCCTTAGTTCTAAGGTGTCCATACAGAGTGTCAGAGGCCTTCTGTATACTTTTTATCAGTAAAATTATGGCCAAATAAAGTACATCTGATATAATGAGTTCATACAGGTAAACTTCCACAGCTGTGTTGACAGTTCACCTGTGGAGCATGTGATTCACACCTATATTGCTAGCTGGAGGAGTGGTACAGCTTGACATTCAATTCTAACATAGGGGAATATGTGTGAATGTACTAACATCACACAACAACACAACAACCATCACATCATGTCAGTATTACCCATTGATATGTTGCACAAACACATATGAACATATGTTTTGATTTAACGGCAGTATAGCATTTGCACTGGCAATGTAATGGTGAAAGTGCTTCTGTGGCACATGCATTGACTATTACATTGTACACGTAAAGTGTGATTCATTTCTTGGGTATTACATGTACAAAAAGAAGGTTTCTTGATCGAGGGACACTGACAGTGGATTGATAACATTTGTGTGAATAAAACCATAGTCAATTAATTGTCATCAGTGCGACATGCTCGTGTTACACCCATTATCAAGTATCCTTTCTTAATTCCGACATTAATTTCAGCTGTTTGTGACAATCCTGTGGCAGACACAGACAATACACAGCTCTGTGGAATAAATCCCTTCATAGTGTGGTATGGCCATCTGTAATTATCGGTCTGGCTTACAAATGTGTCAGGCAGGAGTGCCTTGGGCAAGTGTATTACACATGGTGCAGTCTGCTGCCATATTATTAAGGACATACGCAACTACATACGGGGTCCATAACCATTAAAGTATGAAAGGGAGGAATTCCCTTCAACTGTGCTCATAGGTTCATAGGTTCATAGGTTCATACTAGGCTATCTGCCCTAGGGCATTTATAAGCCTAGCCAGAGTGTGTGTGGCTTTCACCACCCCTTAGGATGAGAATACTATGCCCATTTAGGGTTTAGTTTATTGTGCCTCTGTCTAGTAGTGACACAGAGATGACCCCCGGGGTAAACCTACGATCTCCCATCCACTCATCAAGATTTCTCTTGAATAGGGTTAGTGAGGGGCTCTGCCTAACATGGACTGGGATTCTGTTCCAGAGTGTAGGGAGCCTCTGGGTTATGAATCTGTCCCTCCAGCACGTCCTATTTATCTCTGTGTTGAGGTTTCCTCTTTATACATGTGCTATGTCTATTTCTGTGGCATGCACAGTAAGTACACAGCACAGTGGTAAAACTGATGGCATGGTTTGATCCTGCCAAATAAGATTTTATCTGATGAGACAGTCTTCTTTTCAAGTAAGTCATTTTGTTGAAAACAAGGCTATGCAAATATCCAGTAATGTATATGGTGTTGTTAATAACTGCCATCTCAAATCAGCATGTTAATCAGATTTATATCATGAGTTCTCCCCTCCATTTCAATGTTACTTTGTGTGACTCAAAAATTTTATATAATCAGGTACATTTTTATTAAGTATATTTGCTTAGGAAGTGTGATGACCATTAAATATTATGATATATATATATATACTGCATTATTGTATGTTACCGAATTGTCTTTGAGACATACTCTCATTTAACTAAGTTATCTTAGTACAATGTTCACATTTACTCTCCCCTCTTCCTTATTTCTCTACTCAAATCTTTTATTTGTGTGCACACTTTCTGTTCCTTATGTAGCTTACATTATCTTCCCCGTGTACCTTTTCTGTTGTCTGCGTGAGCATGCTTAACAGGTTTGCCCATTAACAAGCCTATTTGTTTACTGTGTGAGTGCTCATGCTGCTCAACATGCTTTTTGTGGCCACCAACACTGTTGGCGGTCATGCAAATGTGCTTGTCTTCATGTAAGTAAATTCATTGAGGAGCATGCATATGTGATTAATGCTGCTGCGCATAACGCTGACACAAAAACTTTGTGTAGGCTGCACACAAAGCTTACATGATTGTTAATGAATCCCAGAGAGAGTCTACAAAACCCACAAAGGAGTGCACATCAGGGGACCTCTCTAGAATTTTTTTTTTATCTACCCCCCTGAAATATCTTTTTCATGTTTTGAGATATATTATATACAAATGTTGGACTGCCTCCTACCAACATCTGGAGTTCTTCATTAACATTAAAAATACTCCAACTTTTGTTAATAATTTCTTTAATATGATGTGAATCTACATTTCAATACAATATACATGCCTTTTCAAACTTATTAGTGTTATTGCTGATGGGGGTTTCAGTCATATTCAAAATTTCTGTGAGTCTGGGATTTAGTAAACGGGATGTTGTAACACTTTCCTAATAAGGATCTGTATTTTTTTCCCACTGTTTTTCTACAAATCCACTTATTTCTTTAACCATTCTCATTATATAACCTATTTCTATGAACATATCGAACAACTTATCTTTCACCTTTACAAATGTATCAAACCCAAAGACCATTCTACCCAGCATGATAAACTGTCCCTAAATTATATATATATATATATATATATATATATATATATATATATATATATATATATATATAATTTATATGAAAACACACACATGAAAAAATGCAAGTACCCATTGGAAAATATCAGTTTACAAAAAATATTCAAAGAACACTGTTTACCTTTTTTCCTGTTTATTAGATCTAAATAGTTTACTTCTTTTTCAGTGCAGTTGTAAATAAACTTTAAGAACTCAGTGATATTCTGTTTAAAATATACAAATGCAGTTAATCTAACTCTCATGACAAACCATGGAATGAAAACACCAATCTGATATCTAAAATATAATATCCAATTAAATATGAAATCACAACTTAAAATAAATTGATTTTCCCAGTTTAGCATAAATAAATTTGTATAATGGGTACCCAAGTGTCCCCCATTGTCACTCCTTTTGTCTGTTTATAATATTCAGCCATGAAGTAAATTAAATTATTAAATAAACTAACTTCCATAAACACCATAATGATTTTTATATCTTTAGAGGTTAAAATGTACCATCAAGTATGTAACAGAAAAGAAATTCAGTTATAGACAGGTTGCATAAACCCTTTTCCTTGGAAAGCACCTATCACTATAACAGCTCATAGGACTTTTTGAGTAGAATAAAAGGCAAATTTTTGAATAACGATATCAGTTTTCTAACTATCAATATTATTCATTTTCCTGTACTCCCATGATCCTGGGTTGCAGTTTTTTCATGATGCATGATTGATTGTGAATTTTACAATTATGCACTGATATGTTTGAGCAAGTATGCATTTTATTACATATAGTGAAATTGATATTTCAATTTTTATAGTTAAAACTAATTATAAGTAGAGTGTTTTTAATGGCTTTCAAAGAGAGACAGAGGGAATTTCCTTTACAAAGCATGTCTTTTCCATAATAGTGATACACTTTGGTTCCATGGAAATTGTTTGTGATCTATGGGAAGAGATTTTAAAAAGTTTTATGTTGGGTAGGGTTCAGAAATGAAAGATATTATGCATGAGTTATAAAAAGTATAATTACTGAAGTTACTTCTAAAACCTGAAGTTTCAAAACTTCGAACTTCGAATGGCAGAGATGAGGAGATCAAAGTTTTGAAACTTTGAAAACAAAATAAAAAGAAAAAAAAGTTTTCTATGTTTTTGTGGAAGGGGGGAAGCCCCACTACGTCCTCCATACCCTCCGCTAAATAAATATACAAACACAAAGAATGCACTACGTATATCGATCTACATTCAAAATATTTGAAGTTTCTAAACTTCAATCTTATGTTCTCGGCTGTTTGAAGTTCGAAGTTTTGAAAGTTTGAGCTTCTGAAGTGGATCCATACACACACACACACACACACACACACACACACACACACACACACACACACACAAACACACACACACACACACACACACACACACACACACACATACACACACACACACACACATACATACACATATCTATATCTATCTATATATCTATATATCTATCTATCTATCATGATCAATAAAGTGATGGAGGAAGTGGAGGAATGACAATAGGAAATACATCATCGGACATCTGGACAAAGATGTTGTTGGAAATTCTAAACAAGATGAGGACATGGGTAGGGTAGTGTGTTAATAACAGGTGTAGCACACACTTAGGACATTATTGTTAATACTGACAAAAATACATTATTGTAGGTCATATATATTTATATATATAAATGCAGCCAAATATCGAAGCAGCTATGGGACAATGTTCACAGTCTCAAGCTAAGTCAAGTTATAAATCTACAGAATATTCACAGTCTCAAGCCAGGTCAAGTTATAAATCCAAACGTCTTATTTCCAGATAAAATCCCTTTATTGCAAGTAAGTTACAACAGGTAAACACTTTCACAAACTTCTGTTTGCTTCATCAGACAATAAACAAACAGACTCAGCTCCATCGCTTTTTATACTCATGCAAGTAGTCAAATTTCAAATGAACAAATCACAGTCAATCCTATACTCAAAGCACCTCCCCACCATTAAATTAAAGTACTCACAATAAAATATACATCTAAGATGCATATAAAATGAGCATAAAATAAAATATAATCAAAATAAACTAAAGTAGAGCTAACATCAAAGAATTCAGTGATGTCAATTTATTTCATGTGTTCATTTTAGCAGTCTCCTATTTTTCACCTTGGAAACAATGGAAAGATGGTGATTCAAACCCTGTCCTATATGTGCCCCCAGTCTTATTATCCAGTCAAGCTGTCTCTCCTTTGTTCTTGAACTGATGTCACCCATCTTGACATCCTTTTTAACTATTTCTAGTACATTAAACTGAAAGTGATGTTCAGCTCCACAAGATAAAATATGTTTGGCAACAGCACTATAAGTTTGTTCTCTTTTCAAACAGTACATATGGTTCCTGATGCGCACTCTTAGCCTTCTGTTGGTTTTACCCACATAGACTGCTCTGCAGAGAGCACTCCAGGCTAAATACATTAAATTCATGCTGTTACATTCAGCCTCTGTGTTAAAGAGAAACTTCCTTCCTGTATCAGGTTGTACAAATTCTACACCTTCAAAAATGTATTGACAAAAATTACATTTCATGCATTTCCTAGTTCCTCTGACTGGCTTTTGTACCATCATACCTATACTACTTCTAGGGTAGCATAACCTCCTTTTAAGAGATCTACTATTCTTATCAACTAAAAATGGCTTTTCACCTAATAAACCTGCTATCTCTCTATCGACCTGTAAGATATGCCAATTATTCCCTAGTATCCCCCTTAGTGCTCGATTGTCACTAGTATGAGTGGCACCGCTACTTTAGTACGCCTTATTTGTTGCTTAATATTACAACTCCCCCTGTTTAAATAGTATGGCTTTGCCCTGTCCTTTCTAATATGTCTAGCATAATTACATGTCTCCACAACATCCTTACTAGCATATCATCTGCCTTCAAAATCTATTTTTAGTTGTTTTAATACAGTTTCAAAGTCTGTATCTCTATCTGTAAGTCTAAAGCATCTCATGGCTTGCCCTCTCAGTACGGTGCAAAACTCATGCTGGGGTGCATACTTGTTCTATGCAAATACGTTGCCCTTTGGCAATTTTTTCGAAAACAATTAGTATGTAGGAAATGTTGGTTATCTATAGTAAGTTTAATGTCCAGAAAATCTATTACTTCTCTGGGGTTTTGACTCATACATTTCAGAAAACTACAACTAGTATTTAAGTGTTCAATAAACAATAATAGCTCAACCTCTTCACCATCCCATAGAATGCAAAGGTTGTCCACAAAATGTCTATACAGACATAAAGAAGTATTTGCCAAAGTATGGCCATTCCATTTTTTCCATTGTTTCCAAGTTGAAAAATAGGAGACTGCTAAAATGAACACAAAATAAATTGACATCACTGAATTCTATGATGTTAGCTCTACTTTATTTTATTTTGATTATATGTTATTTTATGATTTTTTTTTATATGCTTCTTAGATGTATATTTTATGGTGAGTGCTTTAATTTAATGGTGGGGAGGTGCTTTGAGTATAGGATTGACTGTGATTTGTTCATTTGAAATTTGACTATTTGCATGAGTATAAAAAGGGGGGGCTGAGTCTGCTTGTTTATTGTCTGATGAAGCAAACAGAAGTTTGTGAAAGTACTTACCTGTTGTAACTTACTTGCAATAAAGGGATTTTATCTGGAAATAAAACGTGTGGATTTATAACGTCACCTGGCTCGAGACTGTGAAAATTATGCGGATTTATAATGACTTAGCTTGAGACTGTGAACATTCTGCAATAGCTGCTTCAATATCTGGCTGCATTTATTCCTTTTTTCTATCACTGAGTGGCAGTTGGGGCATTGAGGTTTGTTTTTTCTTGATATATATATATATATATATATATATATATATATATATATATACATACATATATATATATATATATATATATATATATATATATATATTTATACACACACACACACACACACACACACACACACACACACACACACACACACACACACACACACACACACACACTCACACACACACATGTGGAAACCCATGTATTTAAACTTATTAGAAACACTAACCATCCAACCCAAAACCATATTCATGGATGAAAAAATGAAAAATGCAGGGATCATGAAACAAAACACCACTGAATTAAAACAAATGTACAGACTAAAAAAACAACATGGTATTCCTGTTAGCAGAAAAAACAAAGTGCACTAAAAGTAAAAAACAAGTTTAATGGTATGTGCTTTCACTGTTAACAGCAACTTCATCAGATATCTCCATCAAAGAAAGCTATCAATTTATATTCAAATAACCAATCAACATAAAAAAACAATCAACTAATTAAAACATGAAACTCATTCTTAAATTGCCAACACTTAAAATAACCATCTATATACATAGTACAAGAAGACATTTCAACCTTAATTTCAATGTATGAAAACACATATATATATGTATATATATATATATATATATATATATATATATATATATATATATATATATATATACATTTTACCTATAAAAACATACACAGACTAAAAAACATTCATGTTTCAAAGGTTTCTGTTTTAAAAAAGGTTTTAATGAAACCATATCATTAATACCAGCGGGGTGATCTGCCCTAAAGAACAGAATCCATTTCTTTTCACAGGCCTCCGTCTTCTTCTTAATGGCACCTCCACTTACACTCTCAGCAACAATCTCTAGTTCAAAAAACTAAAAATGATGTTGATCACTATTAGACCACACATGCTTAGCCAGAGCATTTTTTCTTTGTTGTTCCTGAAATCTCTTAAATGCTTAAGCACCCATTCTCTAAAGGAATGGTTAGTCTTCCCAATATAGTATGTACCACAGCATGTACAGAAGGCATAGCACACTATGTTCTTAGTAGTGCAATCAGCGTAAAACAAAAAATCTACAACACACCTCTGTGTAGGATGTACAAAACTACTACAAACATGCACATTTTTACGCATACTGCATTTCCTACACGGTGACATCCCTTTCCTCTGGGAAGCTATCATATATGGGGTTTCATCTTTCCTGCAGCAAAGCTGCCTTTTAATAGATAAATTATTTTGAAAGTAAAACTCGATCTTTCAGTAACAATCTCCCTTAATTCATTGCTTACATACAAAATATTCCAATTTCTTTTCACAATATCACATAACAAATTGACGTCATTGGAATATGTTAAGGGAACCCTAACCTTTCTACCATTAGTGCACAATTGTGCAGAACACTCTTTATTGGGGTTGTCTGAATAAATGGTCTACCCCTACCATCTGTGTCTCTGAGTACTGATTTTATACTTTCATCAATTTCTTTCTGCTTATAACCTCTGTCAATGAAATCTTGTTTGAGTTGGTCAAAGGCTTCTTTCAACTGCGTATCATCACTATGTAACCTCATCACCCTAATAAACTGGCCAGTAAGAGCATTCCTGGCAATATGGTGTGGGTGCATACTATTTCTATGCAATAACGTATTTTTCCTAATTTCCTTCCTATAGACCCCCATCTTAAAGGTACCTATTTCTGACCTTTGTACCGTCACATCAAGGAAGTTAATTTGTTCGGAGGAATACTTATGTGTAAATCTCATAAAAGAAGTGGTACTTCCTAGGAACTCAATGAAGGATAGTAAATGTGTCTCACTACCCCCCACAACACAAAAACGTCATTGACAAATCTCTTGTACCATATTATATTATGTCTATGCACATTATTCATAATCACATCATCTTCCCAGTCAGCCAAAACAAGGTTGGAGTAGCTGTTGGCACAAACTATGCCCATTTCTACGCCAACCTTCTGTAGGTAGTTAACTCTCTCAAAAATGAACACATTATTTTCCAATATGATCTCAACTAAACTACAAATAAGCTTTACCTTCTCATTAGAGTAAGAACCATCTTTGGTCAAAAGTTGTCTCAGGATCTCTACCCCCACTCATTGGGTGTGGGGTCTATATTATAACATCGAATTTTATAAAGTTCAAATGTTATAATATTGAACCAGTTTTGTCGAACACTGAAAACAGAGAAGGTGCAGGACACCAAATTCTTTCCCAGGGAAAGAATTTGGTGGGCTGTTGCTGTGGCTTCACTGTTTTCAGTGTTCAATATGTTGGAGTGTTACGGGTCAGCTTCAGGTAAGTGTGCGGTTGTGTGTAGGTTAGGTTTATGGGCAGGTTAGGTGAGTTAGGGTTAGGGCACGGGTGAGGTGAGTGTGCGATAGTGACGGACCTTAGGGTTAGGGTCAGGTTAAGGTAAGTGGATAGCTAGTAGTCTATGTAAAGTTTAGTTTAGGTGTAGGATTTTAAGTGTATGTGTGTGGATTGCTGTTTTTTGTGTGTGTTTGTGTTGTGTGTATGTTTCTCGGAATAGCGATTTTTTCCCAGGGAAAAAAATCTCTATTCTGACTGTTCGATGTTTGCGGATTTCGATGTTTAGGGTTCTATATTATAACATTCGATCTTTGTAGATTTTGATGTTATAATATAGACCCTTGGGAGTGATGGTAAACAATGAATTGATGTCTAAGGTTACCAAAAAAACTTCTTTATGCGCTTCAGTACTAGTCGTACCATTAGAAAGATCTTCCAAGAAATGTTTAGTGTCTCTCAAAACTATGCTGTTTATCTACAATAGGGCGTAACATTTTCTCTTCAAAAATTCTCAGAGGTTCAGTCACCCATCCTCTGCACAACACAATTGGGCATATGGGTGGGTCAACCAGAATCTTATGCACCTTTGGCAATCCATATATTATAGGGATGGTGGGGTCTCAACACTAAAATATCTAAATAGATCTTCTGTTATAACCCTAGTGATCAATAAATCAAACATTAGGAATAACCCTTTCTCTATCAAAGCTTGAACTACCACTTTAGTAATACTTACAAAAGTGCTCTGATCACTAAGTAAAGCTAACACACTGTTCAAATATTTTTCTTTGTCTAGAAGTACAACCCCACCTCCTTTATCTGCTGGTCGAAACTCTAAACTCCTAATCCCCTTTAATTCATTCAGTGCGTCATGCTCTGCTCTACTTAAGTTAAAAAATGTCAGTTTATGTTATACAGCAAAACACTCCCTAATTTCCTTTTCACAAACATTGCAAAAAGCTTCCACAGAGGGGTGCAACTTGGGTTTAAAAGTACTTGGTTTCTTGAAAGTATCACACATAGTATTCACATTTTTAAAACTTGCAGACAAAGAGACATTTCTACAAAACATTTTCAAATTCAATAAAATGTCCAACATATCAGTTGTCTTCGAAGGTATAAAGGACAAGCCTTTATTAAGCACAGAACATTGGGAAACAGTCAAAACGTGATAAAAGATTAACAATCAAGTCTTTCTTACTGTGCTCCTTGTGTTTTTGTAGACAGCCCAATTCTCTGCAGTTTGTGTGCGATGTGGTTGGCTTTTCCTCCCTCAACTTCTCGACCTGTTGTCGCATTTTATCTGCTTGAAAGGCAATGGTTCTTGCACCTGAAAAGAGCTCTTAGCAGAGGAAAGTGAATTATTGAACTCAGTTGCAGCATTTCCTCTTGCTAAAACATTCTTATCACAGTTATGCATATTTGTAGATGCCACAGAAGTCCCTACGACCATGTTAACTCACATTCCCACTGAATCAGCAGAACTAGATGATCATGTAAGTTTAGAGGCTGACTTAGCCACATCTACTCCTCCCTCCTGCGACTCCCTTGCCGAATTAATTGGCTGATTTAATGATGGTGTCACGGGGACTGATCTAGCCCCATTCTCTATAGGCTCATGCATCGATTATCATATTGATTGGCAGAGCCTTGTCTAGATCAAGTAAAAACTGCTCCATTTCTGAAGTCCGTAATGTCTCTCTGCAAGTTCCTAACTTTTACTGCCTGTAGCCTTTTATCATATGCTGCAATGTTCTCATACAAATTATCAAGGCTATCTTGCACAATATCAGCAGTAAAAGATGTTTGCAACTCATTCTGTAGCTCTTTAATTTCATTAGCAGTGAATTCTCCTGTGGCTTAAAGAAGTCTATAACTAACTGCATATGACTGAAACACAATTTTAAGTTCATATTCTATCATTGCTTTAATAGATTAGGGTAAACATCACCATATGTAGGCATATTCAGAATAGGGATGCCTCTAGGAATACCCTTATAGTACAACTCCACCTCTAGATACAAACTTTGCCATTGAAGGCGCTTATATTTATAAAGTTTATTCTCTAATTCTTTGAATTTCATTTCAAAATAATCCCAACGTTCTTGATCTATACTCACTGGGGGGATAGTATCCAAAGGAAAGCTAATAAGTGGATTCAATCTCACAGAAAGGATGTTCTCAAAGCTATCCATTCTCAAGGCCTGGCTCAGAGCCCCAGGTTTGTAATCCAGTTCCAAGCTGCTGCCTTCTGCCATATTCCTGACCCAAGCACAAACAAACAGCAAGGAAAAAATGAAAAATGCAGGGATCATGAAACGAAACACCACTGAAGTAAAACAAATGTAAAAACTAAAAAAACAACGTGGTATTCCTGTAGGCAGGAAGACCAAAGTGCACTAAAAGTAAAAAAACAAGTTTAATGGTAAGCACTTTCACTGTTAACAACAGCTTCATCAGACATCGTCATCAAAGAAAGCTATCCATTTATATTCAAAATAACTAATCAACATAAAAAAAATCAACCAGTTAAAACATGAAACTCATTCTTAAAGTGCCAACACTTAAAATAACCATCTATATACATAGTACAAGAACACATTTCAACCTTAATTTCAATGTATGAACACACACACACATATATATATATATATATATATATATATATATATATATATAAATTATACATATAAAACATACACAGACTCAAAAACTATAATGTTTCAAAGGTTTCTGTTTTAAAAAAGGTTTTAATGAAACCCTATCATTAATACCGGGGGGGGGGGGGGTGATCTGCCCTAAGGAACAGAATACATTTCTGTTTTAAAAAAGGGTTTATTTTACTATATATATAGATGGTTATTTTAAGTGTTGGCACTTTAAGAATAAGTTTCATGTTTTAATTAGTTGATTGTTTTTTGATGTTGATTGGTTATTTTGAATACAAATGGATAGCTTTCTTTGATGGAGATGTCTGATGAAGCTGTTGTTAACAGTGAAAGTGATTACCATTAAACTTGTTTTTTACTTTTAGTGTACTTTGGTATTTCTTCCTACAGGAATACGATGTTGGTTTTTTAGTTTGCATATTCATGGGTCACTTTAATATCCCCACTATTAACTGGGAAGCCTATACAACATCAAACGTACATGCACAGAGATTCCTGGATTTTGTAAACACAAACTCCCTGGACCAGATAGTCAATACACCAAGCAGGGGTGCAAACATACTGGATCTGGTCCTCACTAATATGCAAGAGTGCTGCACACCCCCTACTGTAATGCCTTCCCTGGTAAGGTCAGACCACAAAATGGTCTCCTTTGAAGTAAAAATAAAACCTGAACCCCCAGCTAAACTAGGAACTATTCTAAGGCTACCCTCCTGCTATTAAGTGAGAAACAGGCCACATTTCAAGCTCTATACACCTTGAGAACACTTCTGCCTATGCAGAGCTGTTCACAGGAACCCTATACAAGCATGTTAACAGCTGCATAGAGGCAGCTGCACCCACTAGGAAGAAGTACAGAACTAACTCAAAAAACAAGTCACCCTGGTGGAATCACAAAATCAATCATATGTATAACAGGAGGAAGTAAATCATGGCAAAAATTAGGAGGTGCAGCACCCAGCAGAATAAAAGCTCTCTCATCAAACTAAACAAGCATCTCACAGGACAAATAGTCTATCAAAGCCAAATTTGAGGTAAGATTGGCCTCCCAGGCTATTTCCGCAACCTCAAAGGCAATACACAATTTTGTGCAGAGCTCATTGAAAATGGAGTCATCTATACTAAGCCAGAAGATATAGCAAACCTCCTAGCTGATAAATTCAGCTGCAGCTTTACTCCCCCCCCCCCTCAACCTTCCCTCAGGAAATATCATCAAATATAACTCCCCCTACTATCACTAGGAAACAGGTCTTTAATTTTATGTATTTATTTATTTATTTATTTTACATTTGTTGACTGGGAGTGTCTGACTGAGCTGAAGCCCTTTTTTTTAGAAGAGGCCCAGGGAGGAAACCTCCAAGTGATACACACAATTTACAATGCTAATGCAGTTTAAGATTACATGCAGTAGTACATAACTGTAGAAAGACATAAGTCAAATAGCCAGCAGCTCCAAGTGATACAGACTATTTACAATTCCAATGCAGTTTAAGATTTCGTGCAGTAGTACATAATGGTAGACAGACAGAAGTCAATTAGACAGCAGTACTATGTTAAATTTTGTGATATAAATGTAAAACAAGTCTCATGATAGGTTAGACTGTTTATTAGAAGTTTGTGGGATGAACTATACCAGTATATTAGAAGGAAAATTACAAATTAAGTGATGGTGAAGAAATTGATGAGATAGATTGGTGAAAGAAAGGGGGTAAATTAACAAGGCTAGAGAAAGATTATGAGAGGGGCAAGTAAGAGGGAAGAGAAGGGCAAACGTTTGTATAGTAGATATATTCAGGGAGGCTGAGAACCGTGGCATATCCAGTGTCTTTTATAGTACCCTTTTGTGGCCGTTTTAAATTGTTTTGGATGCGTAAGAGATCTTATCTCAAGTGGGAGTTTGTTCCAGGCTATAGAGGGGTTGTAGCCATATATGTTACACCCAGATTTAGACTTGGGTTTATAGATATGTAATAGACCTTGGGTCGAGCTCTTAAGGTGCCTAGTGGAAGAGTAGCGAGAGATGAGAGAACTTAGAGCTGGCCAGTAGACAGGCTTTTAAAGAATGGAGTGAATGGTTTGGAGTTGTCAGAGCAGAAGTAGGTGGGTAGTTCAAGCCAATTTAAGTGTTTTAAGGAGAGGCAGTGTTGAGATTTATAGATTTGGTGGGCTGCAAATCGTGCTATCTTGTGATAGGTTGATTCAAGTTTTGCTAGTAGAGTTGAGTTTAGATTTGTAAATATTTAGGAGCAATAAGTTAGGCAAGGTAGAAGATAGGCATGTGTGACAGTGATTCAAGCTTCAGCGGCAAGAAGTTGTTGATTTCTATACAGAAGTCCTAGTTTCTGATGGGTTTTCCTGACACAATTATGTATGTGAAGGTCAAGTTTTAGTTGATCATCAAGGAGTTTTGTGCTAGTGTTGACTTTGATATGGGGTATTGTTAAGGGACATTATGGAGAAGGAAGATTTGATGTTTTTAGCTGTTTTGGAGAGAAAGAGTAACAGTTTTGTTTTTTTTAGGTTGAGGATGAACTGATTATTTGAGATCCAAGTTTCAACTGCATTAATGGATGACCGGGTGGCTGTTAGAAGTTCTGATGGGGAGTTGGCAATGGTAATGACTGTAGAGTCATCAGCATATTGTACTATGGAAGACTGTTTGCAAGAATAATTGAGTAAGTTGGTGAAGATATTAAAGAGTAGTGGTCCAAGATTGGATCCTTTAGGGACGCTCATTCTTACTGGGAGGGGATAGATAGCGCAGAGTTCCATCTTACTGATTCTTGTCTGTCATATCTGGGGAGAAGTTAAGGTCAGAAAGTTTGTGAAGAAGCAGAGAGTGAGAAACTGTGTCAAAGGCCTTTGATAGCTCAAGGAATAAGCAAGAGAATAGTTGTGTTTATGATCATCTCTAGCTAATGCGATGGTGTTGAGGAACGATAGTAGAGCTGTAGAGGTACTATGTTTAGGTCAGAAACCATGCTGTGTAGGAGTGATTAATTGATTCTGTATGAGATATTGCATAACTTGTGTATGTATACATTTCTCCAAGACTTTAGGTAAAAGGGAGAGGATAGCAAAAGGTCTGAAATTGGAGATTTTAGAGGAGTTACCTCCTTTGTGTATGGGTAGTGTATAGAATTGTTTCCAGATTGATGGAACTTTGGATTCGAAGATGGAGCTGTTGATTATGATAGATACAGGTAGAGCAAGAAAGTGTGCAGCAATCTGGATAAAGTATGAGGGGATGTTGCCTGCAGATACAGAGCATGATTTTAACTTAGAAAGTAGAGTTTTGATATAGGTAGTAGGAACTGGGTTAAGGGAGAAAGTGTTTTCTAAGTTGGTAGATGGACAAGGTACAGAGCAGTTAGGAGTATGGGTGTTTAGGGAGTTAGGGATGCGGCTGAATAGTTGTATATAGATTCAATAAAATAGGTGTTAAAGGCGTTGGCTGTTTCTACAGATGATTTGTCTGGGCAAGGATTGGGTGGGGTAGGGTTGCCAGGATGTAGTATTTGGTTTATAGCATTGCAGAATTTTTTAGGATTAGACTTTTGAGTTGTTGGTGGGTTATTATAGAAATCTTTTTTATATTTATTGATAAGATTTTTTTTTTGTCTGATTCCTAAGTTTGTTATACCTTTGCAAGTTGGCAGGGTGTTTAGATTGCAACCATGTTTTCCAGGCCCTATGTCTAGCTTTGATAAGAGTGCAAGTTGTTTGGGATAGCCAGGGGGATATATAAGCTTTAATCCATACTTTCTAGAGTGGGGCTAGTGAGTTTAGGATGTTAAGGAATGTTGAGTTGAAAGTTTGGACTGCTTCATTAAGTGGGAGCTGTGTAAGGAAGCTCCAGTTTACTCTAGAGAGTAGGATATTGAATGTTTCAGGGTTAAAGTTAGAGAGCCCATGCTTACACGTATTAAGGGTATCAGAACTTGTCAGAGATTTGGAATGCATGGCTAGGCTTAAAAAGGCCCTTGTGGTCGTTAGCCTAGTAAACACCTATGAAACTATGAACCTATGCATTTCTCTTTAGAATGTTATAAAGCTCAGGTTTGATTACCTCCAGATAAATTAGAAATAAATCTGCTTAGCATTTTCTTTCAAGTGCATGAGGAAAAAAAAAACTAAACCCTAGTAAAAGATGAATATTCCATGGAAATAGAATGGTTATTGTATATATGTGAAATCCAGTGTTAACCTATTACACTACATTTTGGGGCATTATTGAAAATCACAAATGATACATTATTTAAACCCTATTTGAGTGCATATTATGGGCAATTATTACAGAGATGAAAAAATATATTGAAATAAATATCTGCTAGTTTATAGAAGTAGAAATGCAAAAATATATTATCATTATCATTATTAATATAATTAATATTATTAATATTATTAAGTGGAAATTTTAACATAAGAATCTTCTGATTGGGTTGATGTATTAAAAAAAACTTTTATTATGAACCTGGTTGGAAGATGATAAATAGCAAACATTTAAGAGGACTCCACACAAGATTAAGTTTATGAGATGCATGAAAAAAATATATAGCATCTTTTGGTAATTAGGACAGAAAAAAATTGCCTATTAAAGCATCATTATTATATAAAGTATTATATAAAGTCTGAAAGGGTTTGTTCTTCTGGAGTGTATTAACTATTGATTAATACAGCAGAATAATTTTGGAATATTTTTAGAAATATGAACAGTCATATGATGTTCATCATATTGATGTTCATCATATTGATCGCTGCTGCAGTACCGTTAGCTATATGGGTTATATCCTGCCAAGGATATAACAGCTAGCCAGCTTACTAAGCTTCTTGGAACATTCCATATGTTCAAACTGTCAAAGAGCTTGAGCTGAGCTGACTAAAAAGACAAGTTTGGGCATAAACCCTTGCTTTACTGCCATTGAAGAGTACACTCCTCCTAGGCTTTTGAGGATTGACAGTCAGCTTGTGCTTTCCTTTGATGGTCAGGAAAATTCCCTTTGGGGAAAAACGTCCCTTTCCTTGCTGATATGTTATTACTTTCCTCTTCTGTAAACTTATTTTAAGCTATGTGTGTTTTGTTTTAATGGACTTTTTCAAAACTGTAATTTACTTTTAAACACCACACGTGTTCTTTCCTGTCAGTCTAAAAGTAGTGTAAAGTAAATGAAAACTTTTTTTTCTGCAGAGAAATTATGTTTGTTTTTCTTTTCTGGGGCTGGCATAGCATTTTAAAATGCTTTTTATTGTGTATTTCTGTCAACAAAGTAACTTTTGTGGACTGGTAGAATTTACAAGCAATTGCTGTTTGTCTTCCCCAGCTAAGACGCATAATTTTTGGCTCGACCATGGGACAGACTACTGGTTCCATGGTCTGTCCTTTTTCCAGTCACAAAAAGAAAAAAATATAAGCAACCATCCTTTATCATCACAGCAGGCTAGCAATTTGCTTCAGTTGCAGGTGGGTGACTCCTGTGGCTATTTGTTGTTCCTCAGATCACTCATCTTTTACCCAGGAATCCTCTGGTATAGCATCTATATCCAAAATGGACCAGGGGTTTACTACGTCCTCTGCAGTTGCTGCGGTCCCCACAGTGGGCAAGGGAGGGCCACTTCTATCTGTCTTGGTAGAACAAACCGGGAAGGTTTCCTTGTTGTGTCAGAATGCTGTGCCCATCCCTGGGAAAGAAGCTGCTGCCACACTCCTGGCATCTATTCCACCTCAATTTTCTTTGGATAGGGGTAGTTTACTGGGTCTGGCTCAGGGCTTAATTCACCATATTGATTCTTCTTGTAAAGCACTTTTTGGCAAAAGATGATATAGTCCTCTTTTCTCTGAACATATTCAAGAGTCTGAATCTGAACAGAGAGATACAGTGACAAATTCAGTTTTTTTCCCTCAGATTTCTGATTCTGACTCAGAGGAGAGCTCAGTTTCTAATTCTGACTGTTGTGGTTTCTGTTTCTCTGAGACTATTGCTATAATGGAACAATGTTTTCAGTGGGAGAACACTGAGGCATATCACTCCATCAGAAAATACTATGAGTTGTTACATAAGGAATTTTCAGAACCTACACACATCATTCCTGTTCTCTCAGCTTTAGAGGATATGTATGTTACTGCCTGTAATTTTCCTGTTGTTAGCCAGATATCCCTAAAAAGGCAGATAGGATGTATAAAGTATTGTAGATTTTCACAGTATTCCCAAACATGACCCAACAACTATAGCTTTAGTTGATCCCACTACTGCTAAGCACTTAGATAAGTCCAATCCTGCAATCTCTGGTAAAGGATGGGAAAATTATTGATAGGTATGGAAAAATAGTGCATCTGCAACTTTGATTTTCAGAATTTTGGTTTGTCCAGGCTAAAATGTTAGTCTGTTCTGACAAATTATGAAAGTATGTGGAATGTCTTATCTGCAGTTTCTTCTTGTAAATAATTTTTTTTTTAAATACCGCAGTTTCTTCATTGTGTACATCACTACTCATTGTTTTTATGTGTATGACTCTGTTGATACTTTTCCAGGGCTATGGCCACTAGAACTGAGTTGAGGAGATTTGCATGTCTGCATTCTCAGAAACTCCCAGATGATGTTAAAAATTAGATTTTAATTTATCCCTTGAATAGAGATTTAGTGTTTGGTTTCTGTACTGCAGAGCTGACCAAAAAGTGTGATGAAAAGAATAAGCTGATCCAGTGAATCTCTTAATATTCTTCAGCCCTCCTTTTCCATGTTGTCCAAGGGATTTTTTATCTCCTCATCCAGTTTTGACAAGAAAAAAAAAAACAGAATAAACAGTCTCCACAAAATTCAGGTAAACAGGCACTGAAGAAGAAGAAATGGCAAGGGGGTTCCAAAAAGAAGTCCTGAAACTTTCAAAACGAAGAACAGTCCAACAAGTCTTGATGACTAATCAAGAGACCTTTTGACTCCCTCCCACCCTGGCCCCTTTTTTCTTCCAGAAAGTCATAATCTCCATCTTTCTCTTTAGCAACAGAGTGTTATAGACAAATGGGTTCTGAAAATCATTTACCGGATTTACAGATGACAATTGGAGGAAATTCCTGCTTTCCAGATCAGACTGTTTTGTTTCCACATGTTCTTCATCACCTGCTGTCCCAAGGAGTGATAGAGCCAGTCCTTCCTTTCTAGGTGAAGAAGGAATTTTATTCAAGGATGCTCCTAGTGCCAAAGAAAGAAAATGCTTGGAGACCAGTTCTGGATCTTTATTTCCTAAACCCATTTGCAATAGTGCCCAGATTCAAAATAGTGTCACTTCAAAACTTGTTACTTCTTCCACTTTCAGGTTTACTGGTAACACCAGATTTAAAAGATGTTTAGCATCACATAATTATTTTGTGTGTCTGGATCACATTATCAGTTTTCTTCCTTACCCTTTGGACTATCCACTGCACCAGGAGTGTTCACAAAGTGCCTAGCTCCATTTATAGCTCATTGCAGACTGCAGGTTATCCACTTCTTTCCATATTTAGATGACTTGCTTTTCTTTGCAGCCTCTTTTTCAAAGTGTCAGGAATCTCTCTCATGTGAGAGAGATATCTAACACAAGCTGAGATTACAAGATAACATTCAAAAGTCTTTCTTGAGTTCCTCACACAGGACTGTGTTCCTGAGATATCAAATTGACAACTTAGTTCAAAAAGCTTTTCTTCTACAGAAAAAAAAATATCTTTATTTAAATCTATTTTTAAGGTTTCCACTCAGAATTTGGTCACTGCAGGGGAATACCCCTGGATTTTGGTTCTCATGGAATCTATGATTCTCATGACACCCCTCGCAAAACTACATATGAGAATGATTCATTGGTATCTAAAATCTCTTTTTTCACATCATAAACACTGTTTTCTTTTCAAATCCCAGTGCTGGGATTTCTCAGAAGAGAAATCTTTTGATGAAGACAACAAATCTTCTTAAATTTAGGTACCTCCTTGTCCCTCTCTGCTCCAAATCAATCAGTCACCACAGACGCTCTGGTGTTTGCTTGGAGAGAGTTTCAAAAGGGATAAAGGTTCATGGAGTTTGGTACACCAAAGAGATGTAAGCACATAAATACCAAAGAGATGCTTGCTCTGATCAAGGAACTCAACACTCTGACCATCTTTGGTCCCCAGGACTTCTTTAAGTAGTTAAAGACAATTCCACAGCCGTGTGGTACATCAACAATCAAGGGAGAAACATGTCATACCCCCTTTGCAGACTAGCCATGTTAGCTTGGGATATAGTGTCACAGCACAATCTGACTTTTCAGGCATCCTACATTCTGTCATAGCAAAATTGTTTGGCTGACAAGCTGAGCAGGACCAGGGCAGACCCTCACAAATGGAAACTAGATCAGGGAGTCTTCCAAGATTTTATCCATCTGTGGAGAGTTCCTCAAGTGGACCTCTTTGCCTTCTCTCTGAGAAATCAACAGGCAAGATTTTGTTCCATAACTCCAGGCAAGAAAATCTGGAAGGCAGCTGCCTTTTTCTTTTCCTTGGACAGGAAGTTGATTTATGCTTTTCCACCCTTTCCACTGATGTCCAGAGCAATGCTGAAGATTAGAAGGAATCCCCAAGATCATTGTGGTGACTCCCTTCTGGCCAAGGCAACTGTGGTTTTTCCTTTGTTAGAAATGGCCAGGTGCAATTACCACAAGCTTCTTCATATACTATCTACTCACACAAAATAGGGGTATTTGATACACCCCAAAATCAATAATCTTCAACTGACTGGATGATATTGTCTTCATTCCTTTTAGGCACCCATTTACTGAGGATATGTGACAGGTACTAATGGAGGCAAGAAAGCTTGCTGCTAGAAAATCATATACTAACAAATGGAAAAGGCTGCCTAGGGGGTTGAAACCGTATAACTAGCACCCATTCAGGGTTAATTCTTCTCTGGTTTTCCAATTTTTGTGTGAGTTACTATCCTATGGTCCTTCTTATTTCTCTGTCAAGGTTCATTTATCTACTATTTCAGCATGTCTGCCTTTGGATCCTCCTCTTGCAATGCAGTCTCATGTCAAAATGTCCTTAAAAGTGATTTTGCATAAGAGTCCTTCAAGAAAATTGGTGGCTTCCTCCTTGGGATCTTAATTTTGTACACTACCAAAATCACTTAGCAAAGTGCCAAAGAAATAAACTAAACAAAAAAGAAAATAATAAAAGCATCTCTTCCTGGCACTTTTATTGACAAAAACGTGAGTGCTTTCATTCCAGTTAGCTACAACATTTCCTCAGTATAGTATGATATAACTTCCTACGACTTAAATAATCATAAAATGAATATGCATTGACAAACCTTCCAATCAATTACTTATAAGATTTTCATTTACAGTTACTTAAATATAACTTAGGAGTTGGGAGACCAATTTTCCAAAGGATTTACATTTCTCCCTTCCCATAGTTCACCTAATACTGACACACTACTGGAACTTAAATTGTTTACTAAGTCAGACCTAAAGCTTTACTTCCAGGTTGATGAGGGATGAGTGACTTATGAAAATGGATTACCTAGGAAGAGTCAGTTCAACCCACCCTTAAAAAGCACCCCTAGCTGTCTTTTAAAAACTATGTGAAAGGGTCATTAAGAGATATAGACAGTTCAAAGAAAAAAGTTCCTAGGTTTTATGATTTGATGGTAAAAGATAAACAGCTTTTAGAGGAATTGAAACTTAATAATAACATATGTAAATAGACTGGAAAAGGGTGGGGGTGCAATAATTATGAACTGTTTTAGTATTCTCAGAAAAACCTGGACTATTTAAATAACAGTACTTTATTTCCCCATCTCCAAAAATGAGGTGAATATAGCATATTAAAGAATCGACATATGACCTAATGACTTATGTTGTGAAAATTATATTACTATGAATACCCAGGATTGTCTAAAAGTTAATATATCATTGATACCATTGTTTTTGGCATAACTGAGGTATATAAATCATGGGCTGACCTGCCATTGAGACTTATTGTCTAAGCAACAGGATCCAAGATAAAATCAATTGCTACGTATATAGACCGTAGACTGAAGAGTGTTGATGATATTCCTCTTGTACTATTTGATCTCTGACATTTTTTGAAGACTATGGGCACAACGTTCTTCAATGCATCTTGTCATTTGGTTACCATCAATATTAAGGACATGATTCTAATAATTCCAAGTGATAAGGGATGACAGTGGTTATTAGAAGCCTTGTCTGAACATGAACAACTTCCCTTTAATGACATTATTTATTTTTTTTATTTTTTATTTGACATTTGTTTACCAGGATAGTCTGACTGGGTTACATAACTCATTTTCAGTGGAGACTCGGGGAGAAAAGCTCCACAATTACACAGTCACTTAAAACATAAAACTAAATTAACATAATATATATAAAACTGTGTTACACATATTATACAACAGCTCTGCATGTATAACTTTGTTACACATATTATACAATACTTTACATATACAGGAATACACTAATCGATGAATTATAGGCAGGCGCTTAGGGTTACTTTTGAAGTAATCGTAGAATATATACAGTTTACATTCATACACAAATTGAAATAAGCATCTTAGGGTAAATTGTATGTGCTTAATGTGCTTAGGGTGTGTTTGAGTATCATGACACAGATTAAAATCCTTGGAACACTTGTGGAACTGGTATTGACCCACAACTCTGTGCTTGTTGAAGGGGAGTATTATAGGAAAATTAAGGGTGTTGCAATGGGGACAGCAGTAGCCCCGAAGTTTGATATTATTTTATGGTGATAGGAAACAAACCATCCCCCGGATTCAGCAAGCAGCCATGCAGGAATAAGTTATTCCTGCATGGCAGGGACTGTTCAGCATGGCAGCACGCCATGCATATGTATGAAGTCACTCTGCCTTGCTGTAAAACAGACATGGTTCCATGTACTAGCACAGGGGGTGTGCCTGAGAGCAGATCTCTCACAATGCACATGCCCCCTGCACTCCAGAATTGCCGTTCAGCAATTTAAAATGAGTAAAAAGACTCATAACACCTCCCAACCCATCAGAGTAAGGAATGTGGACAAAGCCATAAGGGACAATCTTCCCACAAAGCAGAAAGCTGTTAGAATAACAGATTCAGCATTAGCATGGATATTCTGAAGGGTACTAATAAAAAAACACAACAAATACATTTTTTATACATGCAATAAAGTTTAAGCCTAGCTGCGCGGGTGTGCCTGTTGCTTAGCTACGCTTAATTCAGCTGAAACAGTGCAATAAGTTAAAAAGCAACATATATCCAGCACATACATAAGTGTAGTGGTTAGAGTGTACACCTTGCATATAGTCATTCATGATTCAAGCCTCACCCAAGTCATTTCCATTTTGTATGCATAAACATTAAACATTTTATTTTTTGCATATTTATGTAAGAAGTAACAGATTTTTCTCAACCAGAGTAGTGTATTAGGGCCAGATGTGAGGTGTGAGTGTAATAAAGTAGTGAAACCCCCATATAAACACAAGTGCTCAATACAGTATAGTCACACAATAATAAATTAATCACAGCACATTGGGGGATGTCAGGGAAGGTAAATAAATCTAATATCATGTAATGAATGATGAATCAATCCCATACAGGTGGTAGACCAATATAATAAAACATAAGCAATGCTAAGCATTGTGTAACTATGTTGACTGGGTGTAAGCATTGTGTACATATGAATACTAAGCAATGGATAGCCCAGCTAAGTGGATTTGCCCATTGGTAAGCAATGCTGAATGTGCCCCTTTAAGCATTGCAAACTTTAGCTAAGCAGGTTTGCCCATAGCTTAGCTTAGCTCAGCCTTTACAAAACTATCCAGTCATGGCAAATGGTGGGAAATTGTCCATATTTAAACCCACAGGCAGGAATACAGCTCATAACTGGTTGTAGCTCTCCACTATAGGCAGTATGGCAGGAGTTGGAAAGGGCATTCGCTTCCAAGTGCAGCGCTGGGTCATACAGGAGTCCAAGGTCATGGTAGGACTCCTGGTAAAAAAACATGACATGCAACTGCTGCAAGACCAGCACCAGGGCTCCCAATATAAAGCAGAAGCCTAGGAAAGTGTCACCTGTGATCTCACCAGTGCCACTGGTATCCCTCGGACTGGTGAGCAGGTCTGGCACCACTTTGCCGATTTGAAATGGAGGAAGAGGGAGCTCTTGGAACAGTGGGTCCAAGAAGCAAGACACAGGGGAGATGTCCAGCAGTGTGCAAGTATTCATAGCAATAATTGTTTACCAAAGACCAGCCTGTGTATGTGATGGATAGGTATGCATAAATGTTTCTCTATTTTCATTACAGCTGCAGCTGAGCAGGCTGTGAACCAGGAAGCCCAAGCCAGCAGGTTGCAAAGGCTGCATCACAAGGCTGGTGAGTAACAATCCTGCTTGTACTAGTCATACCAAATAAATATAAAGGAGTAAAATGTCACCTGGCAGTATAAAAAATGTGTATGGTTTGTACTGAATAAACCAGACAATATGACAGTAATAGTCACATATAGGTCATATTTAAATAAAAGTGTAACTGCCTGGTAATAAAGTTCTAAATTCTGGACTGGTTGTGTTTACTCTGGTATTGTATGGCCTCACATGTTGCATTCATCAAGATCTGGTATGTGAATAGTAATGTTGTATCAACTGTTTCTCACACTGTCTTACATAAAAAATATGTCTAGGAATGTCTGTATAAGAATGCTGTAATTATAAGGTCAGATTGTACAACCAAGCGAGAGACAGAAAACACTAAACAAAGAGACAGCACTTTCTAAATAGCTCACTCTGATAAAATGCAAATTGTTGTATTTTTAGCACACACAGCCATGGTTCAAATCCTGGGAGTGGTAGTAAGCTGTATGCATCATACCTCTCAACTGTACAGATTTCTGCAGAATGCCCAGTTATTTGCCTCATATTTTTGGCCTGTTTCTCTATTCTCCTGGCAAATGACTGGGATAATCTCAGGATTGTAGACACTAAATAATGACATACATTTGAGTTTCAGACTTCAGATCCTTCATAAAATGTATATTAAAACAAATCTTGTTACACTAGCAACTTTCTAAACATTTATAACAGCAATATTTAAAATATGTCCCTATTTGTACCCCCAGTTTGTCAAGCCTTGTACAGATTGCTTGCATTAAGAGGTTGAGGGGTATGTGCAGAATTGTAACTAGGAATCTGGGAATATATGTAGAAACAGTCAGGTAGTGTTAACAAACATTCCCTCCACAGGTCTATCAGGCAAGAGAAGTAGAATTTAGCTATTAGACAGTTGAAGTATACACTGTGTACAAACATACCACTGCCCAAACAAAGGCCATAGAGTATTGTAATAATACCTGTAGACTAATGATTAGAACAATAATTTTCCATGTTGAAATACTATCATTGGTGGCCTGTTGCTATCAATGTAACCTGCATGCCATTGTAATGGCCACTGTGGTTCCATATATACATGTGCTCTGTTTGCTATGTAACTGTTCCAAATATGTTGCTTTGGGTTAATGGGAATATTTATGCATGGTATTATAACTAATCCTGGATTGTGTTGACTATTACAAACCCACATATGTTATAAAATAATATACCACCACACCGGCCGAGCAATAAAGGAAACCACCAGGAATTAGCGAAAACCACAATTTAATATCACTTTCATCTTTAAAAGACTTCATCAGAATAAAATAAAACACATTAGCAGCTACTTATAAATCAAACACTAATTAATCCTATTAAAACACACGCAAATTAAAGGTACATACCCCAAAATATATTACTACAAACAAAAACAGGTTATTTTAAAATCTTCAGTCTCCTGTTTTTTAAAAAACATTTAATGTTAATTGAATCATTTATACCAAGTTTTTTTTTGTGATCTCCTAATCTTAACTGCCACATAGTTTCTCTCTGCTCAAGAAACTCCTTGTAGGACCCACCCCTAATAGTCTGAACTATATGTTCCAAAACAGTGAACAACATTTTTTGTACCCCCTACATTTTATTGAAAGTCTAAATAAACCATTATTAATGTTCTTGGTCTTAATACAATAATAACGTTCCTTAATTCTTACTTAGTGACCTAGCAGTCATTCCTACATAAAATTCACTACAAAAGGAGCAGGTGGCAAGATAAACTATACCACTAGTATTACAGTTATAAACACCATCAATAGGGATAGTCTTATTTAAATGGGGGTAGTTCAACATATGGCCGTTATAGAATGAGTTGACAGGAGGCACAAAAAACACACTCATACATCCCCTTACAGTGTCTACCTGTATCAGAAATATTAATAGTAGTGGAGTCAAACTGTAAAGAATTTTTTAAGCAATGGGTTTTCTTATATATAAAATTTGGCTTATCACCAACAACATGTAGTAAATCTGTATTCCCACATAAAATGTTTCAATTTCTAGTTATAATGGACTTTATACTAGGTCCATTGACAGACATATCCAAGATACATGAAGTACCAAAATTGGTCTTAGTATTTGAGTTGTTGATTGTAACCACAAATAGCCAGTTGTTCTTTATTATTACTAAACCCATATAATAGAATGGGTGGGAAATCATTTACCCTTCTTTTTTTATTTCATTGAGTAATTTATCCAATAACTTTAAAGGAAATCCCCTGTGTAAAACATATTATATATCCCAGCTCTATTCCAGTCTAGTGTCACTAGATCACTCTACGTAATACAGAGAGAACATATGTGAAGGATAAGCCACTTAGGTCCTTAATTTTGAATTATCTTCTGTTTCTCCTTTCTCCCTTTCCACTTTCCAAAAAAAATTCTAAGCTTGTTTCCTGCCTTTCCTGTAATTAGTCTAGTCCAGATACAGATTTGCTGTAACCAGGACTGTTTGTAAACTTCTGAGCCCCCAAAGCCTTTCTGTGTTGTAAGGAAGCCTTCTAGCTTATCAGTAGGAGTGGTAAGCATTAAGTAGCCTACCTACCAAAAGAGTGGTTTCTGCCCAGAAATTGCAGTTTATTGGCTGTTTGGGCAGTTTTTCCATCTCTTTCAACTTTCTAGTTTAAAAGCCTGTGTTTGCGCTTGTTTCCCACCTTTCCAGTAACTAGTCAAGTCCAGATACAGATTTGCTGTATCCAGGACTGTTTGTAAGCTTCTGAGCCCCCCCCCCGAGTCTTTCTGTGCTGGAAGGAAGCACTCTAGCTTATCTGTGGGAGTGACAAGCACTAGGTACCCTATCAACCACAAGATCCGGGTACAGATTCTTAGTTTTAGCACTTGAATTTGCTTATTCGTGCTCAGCACTTGTTCAGAACTTGTTGTTAGCACTAAATAAGCTACAAATTACTACAGCACTGAACCTTTCTCTTTACCTATAGGAAAACAGTTTTGGTACTTACTTTCCTCACTTTCTTAGAGAAAAACAGCTCTTATACTCACTTTCCTCACTTGTCTAGAAGAAAGTAGTTTTGTATTAAGGCATGTCCAAAGGTCAGCTCCCAGTGTTCTCTCCTGTCTATCTGATGAATCTGGGCATCTTGGGGCAATGTAGCAATTGCCTCATGTACTCAGATAACCCTCTCCTCCTACCACCCAACACCACAACCTGTGAGAGATTCACTTATCTAGCCAAACTGGAAGTAAAGCTCTCTCCAACCAAGACTGAATTTGACAGTCAAGAGGAGACGGTAAACACTTGTACCACAACACACTTATCACATAGTCCTACTAAACCTACACCACCAAAATCCACACATAGAAACACAAAAACATTCACAGAGACTCTCAGTAGTAATCTGCTCAAGCAACAGAGACCTCCAAAGCAGAAACGCATGCAACCTCCACCTCCCAACACAACCCAAATGACACATAGCCCACAGACTCAGTGTGCTACTCAACTACAGCCCATAAGGCAAAACAACGTACCCAACACACTAGTCATAGGAGACTCTATAGTCAGGCACACTGATGTCCCACACACCAGGCTAAACAAGGAAAAGGTTACTGTCAGCTGCCTGTTGGGTGCCAGGATCTGCCACATAACCCACGCACTCAGGTCATTCCACAACAAGTACAAATATGACTCTGTCATTGTCCATGTTGGTGTGAATGACCTGAGATGTACCTCCCTGGACTACATGAAAAGAGACATGGAAGAGCTCTTCGATATTGTAACCCAGGCAGTTATGACCCTAGCCCTGAGTAGCATCTTGCCATTGCCCAGAATGATACCGTAGTACAAGGGCAAAATGATAATGATTGACTTCAACAATTGGCTAAGCTTCTGGTGCCATTCTAAGGGGATCCAGTATCTTTCTGCCTGGGACGACATGGTCCACAGACCACGATGCTTTGCCAGAGATGGCCTGCACCTGGCACCCCTGTGATTCTGGATACTGGCCAAGGCTCTTGCTGTCCCTATAGTGCCTTTTTTAGGCAATGTTCAGATGACAAATTCACCACTGTAACAGGAACAGGCAAGCAAAAACTGAAGGTAATGCTACTCAATGCTAGAATTCTAAATCTCAAAATGCACTCCCTTGAGGCACTTCTTAAACTGGAGAACATCGATATCTGTGCAGTGACTGAGACTTGGTTCAAGGTTCTAAAGATCAGCCCTGCATTACCAGGCTATAACTCATACCACACTTTTCGGCCACATAACCTGGTCTGGAATACCAAAGGTGGGGGTGTGTCCATATTCCTTAAGGATATCCAGACCTCCAGGCTAGTTGCTCAGCATAATGCATCCGAGGTTATCGAAGTGTAAACTAACTCTGGGCAAAACTCCAATTCAAATTGTAGCTTGCTACAAATTCCCCACTTTGCCCCAGAATTCCCACCCCTCTTTTCTTGATATACTGGAAAATATTAGGGTTCAACCAAACATCCTAATAATGGGTGATTTCAACTACCCCACTATTAACTGGGAAAACTACTCATGTACCAACTCCTTCACTCAATGCTTTCTGGAATTCATAAATTCCAAAGCCCTGGATCAACTTATCCACACCCCCACCAGGGGCAACAATATCCTAGACCTAGTCAATACAAATATGAGTAACCGGTGTTCCACAGCTGAAGTCAACTCCTCGTTGGTCAGATCTGACCATAACCTAATTACCCTAGATATCCACATCCCACCCCCACTCCCCATTAAGGAAATCACAGAAAAAAAATTCTCCAAAGCTAACTTCATGCTTCTTAAAACAGAAGTGGCAAACTTCATGACACCCATGGAGGTGGACAATACAGTTACGACAGCTGAATCCTACACAGATGTACTCTATAAGCACTTACACGAGTGTATGGATCATGATATCCCAAACAGAACCAAGACGCTATCCTCCAAGAAAAAGAAGCCAATCTGGTGGTCCCTTGCCAGAAAACAAACTCTACAACAGAAGGAAGAAACTGTGGCAAAAGAGAGTAAAATCCCATGAGTGGAGGAGTTCCCTGGTCAGCCTCAGGAAGAAGCTGAGATCCCTTATAAGATCCTCCAAAGCTAGCTACGAAAACAAAATCACTACTGATTCTAGGGACAACCACAAGGCATTCTATAGCTATGTCAAGAATCTCAATGGCAACACCCAGATCTGCTCTGAGGTACATCACAATGGCATGAGAATTACAGAACAAACTGATATTGCCAACGATCTGGCAGATAGGTTTAGTGCTAACTTTACCCCTCTCTCACTCTCTAAAGGGCCCATATCAATACAGGAAGAATGCAGAGTCCCTGTAATCACAACTATACAGGTAAAAGCTGCCCTCTTTAAAGCCAAAATCACAGCATCCATGGGACCGGACAACATCCCAGGCTTTATTTTACACAAACTTCAGAAAGAACTGGCTCCCCACCTAAGCTCCATGCTCAATCATAGTCTCACATCTGGCTTTGTGCCCACTGAATGGTGCACAACAACAGTTATCCCACTCCACAAAGGGGGAGCCACCACTGATCCTGGGAACTATCGCCCTATTAGCCTGACAAGCCTGGTCTGTAAGGCCATGGTACGTGTCATCATGAAACTCATAAACAAAAACATTGGTAACCTCCAAACGCTGGACCCCACCCAGTTCGGGTTTGTGAAAGGCAAATCATGCCTCCTGAATCTGTTCAACTTCTTTGAGGCAGTCACCAAAGCTGTAGACAAGGGTAAGGTGGTTCACACAGCCTATCTTGACCTTGCCAAGGCTTTCAACACCATCTAAACTCACTAAACTAGGTATAAATCCCACATCACAATATGGGTTGCCAATTGTCTAACTGACAGAACCCACACTGTAAAAGTTGCAGACTCCAAATCTGACTTCAAGCCAGTGACAAGTGGAGTACCACAGGGTTCAGTCCTGGGACCTCTCCTGTTTGGTATCTACTTTTCTGAAGTACAGGCTAACACAGAAGGTCTTTGGCTAAAGAAGTTCGCAGATGACTGCAAACTAGGAACTATAGTTGAGTCCCCAAATGATGTGGACATCCTACAGCAGGGCCTCACTGAGACAGATGCCTGGTGTTAGAGCCATAGCATCAAGCTCAATGACAAAAAGTGCATTGTCATCCCCTTTGGTAAAAACTATGTACCCATGAACTACTACATAGGTGACACTCTACTTAAAGCCGAATGTGTGATAAGAGACCTTAGGACCCAGGTGGACAGTAGTCTCTCCTTAGATAATCACATTGCCACAGTAGTCAGGAAATCCTTCTATGTTGCACACCTCATCACAAAGTGGTTCTCATTCAGGAAAAAATAGATCATTGTTCCCCTCTACTCGACACTCATTAGACCCATTATAGAGTACAACGCCACTTTTGGAATGTACCTCACAAGACATTTGCAGCAGCTGAAAAGGCCACATAAGTACCTCACAAAGAGGATTACTGGCCTCAAACACATGCCCTATATTGACCGCCTCAAAAAACTCCAGCTTTACTCCATAGCATATCGCCTACTCCGAGGTGATCTCTGCCTAACATATAAAGCTATGGCAGCCCCAGAGCTGTTGGACATGCTACACCTAAAGAAATCCCAATCCCTCCAAGCTACACACTCTAGGGACCTAAATCTTGTCACCACAATAAACAGGACGTACTGGAGGGATAGATTCCTGTCTCAGAGACTTCCCATACTCTGGAACAAGCTACCCATCTATGTCAAGCAAATTTCCTCATTAGCACTCTTCAAGAAAAAATCTTGATAAGTGGATGAGAAATATGAAATACACCCCAGGGATCAGTTTGGTGGCTCTGCTCGACTGGTGCACAGGAAAATTACTTTCTTGGGTGGCATAAGCCAGGGAACCTTGTTGGCTAGGCTTACTTAGGCCCTTGGGCCAATTGACTAGTACCTACCTATGAACCTATAAATCTAACTTCATCCTCAAAAGCAGCATCATCCGAAATGTTCCATGAAGCACATAAAACTGAACTTTTGGTATATTATTTTTCGTAAAGACTGGATGACTGCTCAAATAGTGCAAATAACTATTAACAAATGTTTCTTTCCTATGTATACTGCTACTAAATGTATTGCTATGGATGTCCCAAATCAAAGTAACATCCAAAAAGTGAACAGATAAACCAACATTCCCCACCACAAATTTCAAAAAATCACAAGATTTGTTTATACTGTCACAAAAAAAACCTACATGGTCAATATCACCTTCTAAAATAAAAAAAAAAACAAACAAATCATCCACATATCTACCATAAAAGACAACTTGATACTGTTCCATACTGGGTTTCAAGACATAGTATTCCCACCATCCAAGAACAAGATTGGTGTATGCTGGGGCTGCAGCGGACCCCATAACTATGCCTCTTAACTGCTTATAAATTATCTTATTAAACAGAAAATAATTGTTATTAAGTACTAAATCCAAAAGAGAACATAAAACAAATGCATGTTTTATAAACCCACATATGTTCTAAAACTGTAACACCATAGCACGTATGGGAAGGCTGGTCCCAGCAGATCCACCTCTCCCACCTCATCTAGCCATGGCACTGGGACCGAGCACATCTGAGACCCACCCCAGGACCTCCTTGTCTGCTGGTCCTGCACCACCTTTGGGTGGAACTGCCTCAGGGGATGGGCTATTCCCCCTGGGAGTGGACGCGGCCCAGAAGCCAGCTCCGGCGTTTAGTGTGTAGCGAGCTCCAAAAGGAGTTTGGAGATCTGCTATGCCAGCTTGAGGGCTGCGTGGTGCAATTAGAGGGTCAGCCTGCCCCTCTTGCTCAGCCCCTGTACAACTACCTTTGGGGCCATGAAGGTGCAGTGGTGACTGCCTATGGGTGGGGACCTCAGTCCCACTATTTCCATTTGGGGGCTCATGGGCTTCTGATTTCCAAACACCCCTCCCCGTCCAAGGTGTTTACCCCCACCTGTTATATACCACCCCTGTATGCTGTCTTGTCTGTCTTGTCTGTATTCCTACCCAACTTACCTCCACAAATATACCTACTGTCCTCACTCTCACCTTAAAAAAAGGGCAATCTGTCCCCCCAAAAATTTTGCACCATACATTGCTGTCTATTTGGTACACATGTCCACTTAACATGTAATCTGCCCTAATTGGCTTCACAACACATTATTGTTGTCCTCACCCCTCTCTCAGGGGGTTGAGTGTCCAAATATGCCTCCAAATTCAGTATATATGCACAGCTGTTGATGTAGAAGAAATGGACAGCTATGGACCTTCCCTATGCCCGCCCCTCACATCCCTAGCTACTTTCCCTATTGTCTTTCCCTCTGCGTGTTCCCTTTTTCACCACTTTCCTATCAACCCTTTTTTCTTTTCTTTTAAAGAAATTAGCATGGGGTAAGCGGGTGTAAGCACTTTTAAGTAGTAGTAAGTGGGATTAAGCCTGTCTGCATGGCACTAAGCAATGCCTACACAGATTAAGCACTTTTAAGGCTGTCTGTAAGCATACTTAACTGGAAGTTAGCATTACTTACCACCACGCAAATCCGTGCAAACCTGCTTACAACTGCTTGTAAGTGCCTTAATCACTCTGTATTCAACATAACTTTTTCTGCCCAGGAACAAAATAGTCAGCCCTTGCAAGTCTCAAACCCAGGACCCTGCACACCATAGCCAAAGCAAGTTACCACTTAGCTGTAGATATGTGTGATGTTTTCTCAAACATATCATGCAGCAGTCATTCAACAGTAGGGAAAATGTATTTGTATATATATATATATATATATATATATATATATATATATATATATATATATATGTGTGTGTGTGTGCATATATATATATATATATATATATATATATATATATATGTATATATACATATATATATATATATATATATATATATATATATATATGTGTGTGTGTGTGTGTGTGTGTGTGTGTGTGTGTGTATGTGTGTGTGTGTGTGTGTGTGTAATTAGTGCATTTGGACATCAGATCCACACTCAGAATCTCTCACTACAAAACATCTAACCAAAGACACTGTAAATGGGGGTGAAGGGGCACAAAATAGGGACCTCTTGTAATTATTGCCATTATTCCTTCCTCCACAGCTAAACTGTTCTGCCTTGAACAAGGTAACCAGCACTTGCAAGTCTTGAACCCAGTACCCTGCACAACATAGCCACAAGTTATCACCAAGCCATCTCACCTGTAAGATGTTGGGATGATTTCTCTTACATATCATGCTGAACAGTCAGTCTACCATAGGGAATGCACAATGTGGAAGCACTAAACATTCTAATGATACGTATACGCACACACACACACACACATATATATATATATATATATATATATATATATATATATATATATGCATACGTATATAAATATCTAAATATTAATATATATATATATATATATATATATATATATATATATATATATATATATATACATATATATATATATATATACATATATATATATATATATATTAAGAGAGTATATATAGAGGGTGCACAGGATATCATACAGCCATTACTCCTACAGTTGCCACCTTTTCAAATGGCCAGTGTCTGATTCTTTCTTACAAATGAGAATTATTGCATGAAGCATATACCCACACACAATGCAAAGGACATGATGCCACACACAGTTTGAATACATATAAATGTTTATTTGTGTACTGTTTCGGTTGTTTATGCCATTTCTTATAGCATTTAGGTGTTTGAAATACATAATAATTGATTAATGCAACTCTCAAAGAAAACATATGATACAGTAATCTGCAAAACATTACATACTTTGCTGTCTAGGCTGAAGCCTTCAAGTAGTACAACAGTAAAAAACACACTTGCCTTGAAGACAAGAATCAGTCAACACTTAATTACAGATGTAGTTCAACAACCTCCAATTACATTCTGTAGTCAACCCCCAAGGGGGAAAAGTATCAATTGTCAGAATGTAAATGTATCCATTACATAACAATGCTTAACTTAAAATGTCACTATCACACTGACAAACAGAACTGTGTGCAGGACAATAAGCTCTAGCCCACCACTGTTCCCATGATGAAATGTATGAAAATGTACAGCCATATACCTTTATGTTTCTTATTACTGATATTCCTCACATGTTGTAACAGCCTAGGGTAAAAACATTGAATACCCCTCCCACATAAAATGTCTTACAAGGGCATATAACAGTGTTGTCATTCACTGACCTCCAGACTGTACAAGGTCACACATATTTTGTCCAGCTGTAGCCCACATATATATGGACCTTACCCTACAATTTGTGTGGAAGTTCACAACATTACTGGAATGATAGCAGGATTGCCAGTACTAAATAATGACCTCTACTGCATGACATCTGGATGAAGCCTGGTATATAAGTGGAGGACAGAGGCTGAAGCACAGGGCCATATTTGAAATATTGCTGTTAAGCACTGTGAAGGTTGCTGGTGTTACAGGTCTGGTTGCAACATACCCTTACTCAGGAATATGAAATTAGAGATACAAATGGATGTTGCCATGTACTGATCAACACAGACAATGGCAGTGATATGTCAGAGACAAGACCTGTGTGATGAATAGACAAAACATAACAGCCAATCCTCTGGCCATCATGTGGATAGGCCCACAGTTGAGAGCTATGCAGACAGACTGCATTCCAAGCAAAACTAGAATGTACACATAAACCCTGTAAAACTTGTGGTATACAATGCATATAACAGGAATACTCACACACTTTCTGTAGGTCTGGAACCTTATACAAACATGTAGTTGGCCTGTGCCCAAAAGTATTGTTTTAAGAGGTATTTCTACCTACTGTCTATAACAGTGCTGCAACCACACATAAAGGATGTCTTCCATACTGGAAAGGTAAAACGAAAATACCCACATGATGTAGTTATTTATAGTAGTGGGTTGCAAAGACATTGGCTATTGGAAGAACTATACAGCTGCCTGCATGCAATTAGCAAGTGGGGAACAGCAGTTGGTGCAGAGGCCATCACCTGAACATGAACATCACCTACATAAGCCATGCTTCAACCTATTCAATCTATTCAAACAAGCTCGATCCCAGTAGTGGAGAGGGAGAGGGAGAGAGAGAGAGACACACCAAAAAAAAAAAAAAAAAAACACATAAACAAAACCTCAAAATAAGAAATAAGAAACAAGAAGATATCCTGTACACAGAAGGAACCTGAAGATAAACCAGGTATGTGAAACATGTAAGCATGTAGTTGAATGTAGTTATCATCAAATGTAGTACTTTGTATGTAATAATGGGATAGATAATTATAGGTTCATAGGTAGATAATAGGTTATCTGCCCTAGGGCATTTATAAGCCTAGCCAGAGTGTATTTGGCTTCCGCCTCCCTATTTGATTAGCCTACTGTGCCTCTGTAAAGTAGGTCACAGAAGGTACCCTTTTAAGATTAGTTTACTATGCCTCTGTCTAGCAGGGACACAGAAGAGATCCCAGGGGTGAATTTGCGATTTCCCATCCACGCGTCCAGATTTTGCTTGAAGAGGGTCAG
Source organism: Protopterus annectens (assembly GCF_019279795.1). Taxonomy (NCBI): domain Eukaryota; kingdom Metazoa; phylum Chordata; order Ceratodontiformes; family Protopteridae; genus Protopterus; species Protopterus annectens. Next base: position 121,006,940 of record NC_056730.1, on the reverse strand, counting down.
CGAGGGGCTGTGTCTAACATGAATTGGGATTCTATTCCAGAGTGAGGGGAGCCTCTGGGAAATGAATCGGTCCCTCCAGCATGTCCTATTTATTTTTGTGCTGAGGTTTAAGTCCCTGGAGCGTGTAGCTCTAAGGGACTTGGATTTTTTGAGGTGGAACATGTCCATTAATTCTGGGTTGACATGGCTTTGTACGTCAGGCATAGATCGCCTCTGAGTAGGTGGTAAGCAACTGAGTAGAGCTGGAATTTCTTTAGTCGAGCTGCATAGGACATCTGTTTGTAGCCCATGATCCTCCTGGTGAGGTACTTTTGGGGTGTCTCCAGTTGTTCCAGGTGTCGGGTAAGGTACATCCCAAAAGGGGCATTGTATTAAATTATGGGCCTGATGAGTGATGAGTAGAGGGGCACAATTACCTCTCTTGATCTAGATGTGAACCCTTTCGTGATAAGGTGGGCTATATAGAAGGTCTTTCTAACCACTTTGGCAATGTGATTATCAAAGGAGAGATTACTATCTACGTTGGTCCCCAAATCTCTAATTACTTCTTCCAGATTAATGGATTACCACCTATGTGGTAATTTGTGGGCACCTTGTTTTTCCCAAAGGGGATGACTATGCACTTTTTAGCATTTAGCTTGAGGCCGTGGCTCTGGCACCAAGCATCGTCTCTGTGAGACCCTTTTGGAGGATGCTTGTGTCAGCTGGAGATTCGATTATGGCTCCCAGTTTGCAGTCATCTGTGAACTTTGTCAGCCATAATCCCCCGTGTTAGCCTGAACCTCAGAGAAGTATATACCGAACAATAGAAGTCCCAGAACTGAGCCCTGTGGGACGCCACTTGTAACTGGTTTGGATTCGGACACGGCACCTGTGATTCGGACCATGTGGGTTCTATCTCTGAGCCAGTTTGCAACCCATCTTGTGATATAGGGGTTGATATTTAAGCTGGTAAGCTTATTTATGATGCCTGAGTGGGGTAGTGTGTTGAAGGCTTTTGAGAGGTCCAGATAGGCTGTGTGGACTTCCTTGCCCTCATCTATGGCTTTGGTAACTGTTTCAAAGAAATCAACTAGGTTTAAGAGGCAAGATCTGCCCTTAACAAAGCCGAATTGGGTAGGGTCCAGTGTCTGGAGTCTCCCAATGTCTTTGCTTATGAGTTCCATGATAATACGCTCCATAGCTTTACAGACCAGACTAGTCAGGCTTATGGGGCGATAGTTCCCGGGGTCCGTTGTGGCACCACCTTTGTGGAGTGGGACCAATGTAACTGTACGCCATTCTTTGGGTACATATCCTGTAGTAAGGCTAAGTTTGAACAGTGACTTAATGTGAGGGTTCAGTTCTTCTTGGAGCTCATGTAAGACACTGCCTGGGACACCGTCCAGTCCCATAGATGCTGTGTTTTTTGCTTTGGAGAGGGCAGCTTTCACCTGTGCATCTGTGATGTCAGGGAGGTTACATTCAGTTGGGATAGGCATTTGCTCCTTGGGGAGAAGTTTGCGCTGAATCTGTCTGCCAGAATGTTGGCTATGTCTGTAGGTTCGGTATATTTTGCACCGTTATGCAACAATTCAGAGCATATCTGGGAGTTTCCACCCATATTCCTGACATAACTAAAGAAGGCCTTGTGATTATCTTTAGTGTCTAGGGCAATTTTTCTTTCGAAACTGGCCTTTGATGATTTTATGAGGGATCGAAGTTTCTTGCTAATACTGATCAGAGATGCCTTCCCTTTTTGGGATTTTGCTCTGTCATGTAGTAGCTTCCTCCTTCTGTTGTATAGCTTATTTATGGCCAGGGTCCACCAGACCAGTCTCCTGTTTTTGGAGGAGTGAGTCTTGGTTTTATTTGGGATAGCACGATCCATGCATTCCTGCAGGTGCTCATAGAATGCATTTGTAAAGGATTCTGCGGATTGGGCTGTATTATCCTCTGGCCCGGGGGCTTTGAAGGATTCCACCTCAGTCTTGAGAAGTGCAAAGTTGGCTTTTGAGAAATTCTTTACAGTGATTTCCTTGGCTGTGAGTGGGGATGGGATATGGATGTCCAGGGAAATTTGTTTATGGTCTGATCTTACTAATGAGGGGTTTACATCTGGTGTGGAACATAGAGTCCCCATGTTGGTGATGACCAGGTCCAATATGTTGTTCCCCCTTGTGGGAGTGGTGACCAGTTGTTCCATCGCGTTAGAGTTTATAAATTCAAGGAACCATTGGGTGATGGTGTTTGGGCTTGAGTAGTTTTCCCAGTCAATGTTTGGGTAGTTGAAGTCACCCAATAACATAGTGTTTGGAGAGACCTTCATATTCTCCAGTGTTCTCAGGAATGCCAAGTGGGGTTCCTGTAATAGGGAGGGTGTTCTGTAGCAGGCTACAAACTGAAAGGCAGTTTTGCCCACTGTTAGTTGCACATGGATGGTTTCTGATGCTTCATGCAGTGCCACTAACCTGGAGGTGTAGGTATCTTTGATGAATATAGATACTCCCCCTCCTTTTGTGCTTCGGTCCGAGTTTTGGGGCCGAAACGCATGGTATGAGTTATAACCTGTTAGTGCTGTGGTGCTCTCAGGAGCCTTGATCCAGGTTTCTGTTACTGCACAGACATCGATTTTCTCCATACTGAGGAGAAACTCAAGTGCGTGCATCTTGAGGTTTAGACTTTTGGCATTGAGTAGCATTACCTTTAGTTATTTATCCTTGGGTTGTCTATGGAGGTGGGTTTGTCCTTTGAGCCTTGCCTAAAAAAGGCACTATGGGGGTGTCAAGAGCCTTGGCCAGTATGCGAAAGCCTAAGGGTGACAGGTGCAAGCCATCCCTAGCGAAGCAACGTGGCATGTCGAGCATGTCATCTCAAGCTGACAGACTGGATCCCCTTTGAATTACACCAATACTTTAGCCAATTGTTGAAACTGATCATTTTGTCTTTATACTGTGGCATCATTCTTGGTGAGGGCAAGATGCTACTCAAGGTCAGGGTCATACCAGCCTGAGCTACATGGTCAGAGAGCTCCTCTATGTCTCTTTTCATGTAGTCCAGGGAGGTACGTCTCAGGTCATTCACACCAGTATGGACAATGACGGAGTCATACTTGTACTTGTTTTGGAGTGACCTGAGTGCTTGCATTATGTGGCAGATCCTGGCACCCAACAGGCAGCTTACAGTGACCTTCTCCTTGTTCAGTCTGGTGAATGGGACTTCAGTGTGCCGGACAATAGAATCCCCTATAACAAGTGTATTTGGTGTGTTGTTTGGCCTTAAGGGCTGTGACTGTGAGGCACACTGATTTTGTGAGATATGTGATTCGTGGGTATTGTTGAGGGGTGGCTATTGCTTGGATGTCTGCTTAGGAGGTCTTTGCTGTTTAGACAGATTTTTATTTAGAGCCTCCGAGTATGTTTTTGTGTGTTTATGTGTTGGGTATGCAGATGCAATAGGTCTGTGTGAGACTGGATTTCTGGTGTGGGTGGTTACCTTTTCCTCCTGACTGACTGTGCCAGTCTTGGGTTGAGAGAGCTCTGCCTCCAGTTTGGCTGTGTAACTGCATCTCTCACATGTGTTAGAGTTTGTTGGAAGGAGGAGAGGGTTGTCTGTGTACATAAGGCAATTGTAACATTGCCTCAAAATTCCCAGATTCACCAGCTGGACTGGAGAGTAACCTTGAAAATGATCCTTGGACATACCAGATTAGTATAGGGAACTGTTTTTTTACTGATCAGATTAGTGAAGGGAACTGATTTTTCACTTGATCAGGAAGGACCAATTGGGAGCCTAATACTTATGAGAAGTCAAGGAGGGTGTAGTGCTTTAGTTAGTTAGTGTTTCCTTATAAGAGCTGAGCAAGTGCAGGGCTTTAGACAGAGAATAGAGTGATTACTTTGAGAGTTTGAACAGTTCTAAGGGAAAAAGTGAAGAGCAGACTTTGTGGAGCCTGGAATAGTTTAAACATGTTTAGGTGGCGCTGCGCGACGTTGCTCAGTGCGCCAAACTGTGCAAAAAGAGAGTTGTAGGGTTTTAAGAGAGAGAGAGAGAGAGATCAAGGAGTTTAGAATTGACCCAAAATGGCCAATAAAACTACAGCTTCTAGGCAGTAACCACTCCTCCAGGGACAGGCAGGCTGTTCAGTGTTAACCACTCCCACTGGTGAACACAGAGACTTCCCTTTAGCCCAAGCAAGCACTGGCCTTCTAGAAACTTCCAAACAGTTCAGAACAGCAAATCTGTAACTGAACTTTCTTAACTTTCAGAAAGTGGGAAAAAGCAAGATTTTTTTTTTTTTTTACTTTTTGTTGTAGTTTAAAGGTAACAGAGATACACAAGCAGCAAAAATAATCACAACAGTGCAATAAATGACCCCACACTTGAGTGCTAGGCCAAAATTAGGTAAAATGCAGTTTTTAGAGAAAAAAACAATTTTAAATTAAGTGCAACACAGGAAATGCAGTAAACAGGCTCTAGATGTGTTCCAGGTACTGTTACAGATATAAACTTTAGCAAGCCGGAAAATGCCAAAAAGTAGGTGGCAAAGCAGTAAAACTTAACAAAAAATCAGAAGAAAATACTTAAAATCACAAAAGTGGCTCCTTTTCTTCTCTCAGTGTTTTCTCCCCTTGGTAGGTGCTTCAGCAACAACTAGCAAGCCTGAAAAGACGCCAAAACCATGAGGCAGCCAGGTTTTAAGAGAGACAGATCAAGGAATTTAGAATTGACCCAAAATGGCCAATAAAACTACAGCTTCTAGACAGTAACCACTCCTCCAGGGACAGGAGGCTGTTCAGTGTTAACCACTCCCACAGGTGAACACAGAGACTTCCCTTTAGCCCAAGCAAGCACTGGCCTTCTAGAAACTTCCAAACAGTTCAGAACAGCAAATCTGTAACTGAACTTTCGTAACTTTGTATCTGTCATGAGTTCATTACTTCCATCTCCAGCTATTTGCCAGACTAATATAGATGTTTGGAGGAATAGAACAAACACTATGAAAGATGTATATGTGCCATCACTACTTGCTGTACTAATTTCCTGCTGAACAAATGCTATGGACACAGCATCTGGCTCTGTCTGCAGTTTGCCATACCTGCCAACTGTGCAAATCTTTACAGAATGTCAAGATTTAGCATTCATTGTGTTTGTTCTATTCCTCCAAACATATTAGTCTGGCAAATAGCTGGAGATGGAAGTAATGAACTCATGACAGACACATGAGTTTCACACCCCACTCCCTTCAGAACAGTTATGGTAATGAGAAATGTATCACGCTACAAACTTCATAGGTTTGTAATAGGCATATCTATGATCTGTCCCTATATACCCCCCCCCCAATGTTAGGCTTTGTCCACATGTGATGCTCTAAGAGGTGGATAGGTTGGGTCACAGCTGAGGAGCCTGACACACCCTGGAAAAGGACAGCTCACATATAGCAACCACAAGAGTGTCTGTCAAACAATCATGTCTATGCTGCTGCTAGGCCAGTTAATTTGATGTTGCCCATATCCATATGATACCTGTGAATATGAGTATTGTACATGTTTGTATTGTAAATCTAGGATATCTATATAGGGCATGAGCACAGTAAAGCACTGTTACAGATGTGTGTGTTAAACTGAATGTGATATATTGAATTAATAATAGTCAGAGCAACATACCACTATGCCAAATCAGCAGTTTTTCTTTCAACTGTATTCAACTGTACAGTGTTCTTTTGGTCAGTGTTCACAGTTGTGAAAGATAGCTGTAGTCACTTACACATATACTTGAGTTATGGCAGCTATATTAATACTTTATCAAAATTGACTTCTCTGTTTTGTCACCCATTGATGTGGACCAATGACAAGAAGTCCTAGTATAACAGGTTGAGACCTATGATTCAGCTGAAAAACTGTAAATACAGTGTGCCATAATGCTATAGAACACAAATGTATACCAGGTATCCGCTGAGCATGTGTATGTATGCGTATGTTCAGCTGAAAGGCCCAGAAGTAATAACATGAGTCACAAACAGTCCAGAAAATAGGATGTGCATGTTGCTCACGTGTAATATCACTATCACTGCATACAACAAAATAAAATGTGTACTGCTACTGCTTGTTGCATTGCCATGACACTGATATGGGTACTATAGTAGGCATGCTTATCACATAGAAATCAGAGAGTGTACAACTGTGTTATGACCTACTGTCCATGCCTACCACTAACAGCTATATCAACACCCACATACACTGGATATCAAAGTGTACACACCCCTGTTGGAATTCCAGGTCTGTGTGCTGTATGCCAATGAGACCACAGAAAGTCATGTCAAAACGTTTCTCACCTCAAATGTGACCAATAACCTGTACAGTTCTATTGAAAAAGAAACAAAGCTGTTTCATGGAAAGTGAGCAATCACTGTCAGGTGAAGCTGTGATATGATGTTAGAGTGCAGACCAAGACAAATGAATGCTGTAATCATCTCAGCAGGTGTTTACACAACATATCAATATAAAGGTGTGCACATACATGCAACTGCCTTACAGTACTGAGTTTTAATTCCCATATTTTCCACAGGGCAGGTTGTTATGTTCCCTATTGAACTGAGCAGGCTATAGAACACATCACAACTGGGGATTTTGTTGACATGTGCTTTTGTGGGGTCATGTTCCAATTGCACAAGTATCAAGCATTGTAACAGGGGTGTGCACACTTCATATTCACTGTGGAATCAGCAGTACCTTACTTGTACAACCATCCTCTACCAACAATATGGTAATTCACCTTGGAGGACAGCACCAAGACACAAAGCACATAATAGGTTGCTATAGTGGTCATACGGGGACACATAGGTGCAGACCACAACTTGGAAGCAAGTGCACCTCTATCTGAGCAAGCATGGAGGTTCACAGGTGACTTCCTGTAAGGCTGACTATGACTAGAAATCACACATATCCTAACCACCAAGGCCAATTGCAACCATGTCTACGCATATGTATGCAGTCTCAGAGCCAGCAACACATGTCAACCTGTACTGGGGTAAAGCACACCTTATACATGCATGCCATGGATATAGGCAACCTGCATCAGACAGGATAGGTGAGAACAATGGCACCCTGTCCACAACATTAGTACAGGGGAATATGCACATCATCCACACTCCTGCCCACATCATTGGTGAGCATGGACATAATGCCAACTGATGGCACCAACAACAAGTCTCCATGTGCCATGAGAATATCACAGTTTGCCTTCTACATGAACACAGGCATGTGCTCACAGTTCCATCACACACTACAGTCAAACACACAGATGCCGCCATCCACACACCATCCACATGGAAGATGGCCACTGTCATCCCTCTACACATAAACGAATGGTGAATAGTGAATTATGCCATTAAGTGTCCAACATTGGAGAAACTGGACAAGTCAGGGTCAGGAGTGTAATGCAAGATGTCAAAGCCATGATAGCTTACAGTGTTATGGTATAGTCAGGATTATTTACAAGTAATACCCACTGTTGATGTGCATGTGGACAACCGTATGAGGTCCTGTGACCTTGTTTTCTGCTTATGTCTTCCAGGTACAATGTCCCGGGAACGTCTGCTCGCATTCACAAACCTGGAAAATTATGCAATCATCCAGTATGTCATTATGCATCATGCCATCCTTTTCACCACAGGGCCCAGTATCTGAAGGAGAGGACCGCCCTGTGGAAGAAGCTTGTCCATAAGGTAAACGATGTCGGCCTGTACAACCAAAATTATGAGCAGGTGCGGCATCGATGCACCGATCTGATCTGCCATGCCCATCAGCATGCTGCTGCAGTTAGGAGGGACCAGCTAGCCACAGGCGGGGTGTCATGCCATCCAGCCCCCACTGACACAAGTCTGAGGAGCTCCTCGCTAGCCTTGGGGCACCTGCCCACCAGCCAAGTCAGCAGGCTGAAGACAGCATTGTGGAGGTGGGTGCCACTCACACAATGGATGAGGAGCATGCAGGTAAGGCCCCAGGGAACATTACTAGACCACTGTTGCTTATCCATTTTCATCTGTAAAGTATCTACATGCATATGTTAGATAAGATAGTCTCTTGCTGCAGTGTAGTAATGAACAGTTGTGCATAATTTCTAGTATTGTGGGTTTGTACTGTCGATGTGCTGAAATGCTACTCCCACCCTGTACCAATGCCACAGGTGTAGCTACTGACATTACTTCTGTCTCACAACTATTTAGGTATCTCTGGTACACAACTGGGGCAGCAGCTTGTAGCTGGTGAGTATGGAGTTGTTTTGTTCAGGTTTGCCAATACACCATCCATGTTATGGCCATGCTGTTTGCCATGCACACATTTAACAAACCTACCCATAATGCATGCTGTACATGTTCACTTATTGTTGGTGTTAACTGAACTGCATCACAGTTGTCACCATGCTGGCATACCTGAAGGGTATGTAAGAGTCCTGTAATATACCTAACAACCTGTCAGTGCAAGATGTGTGGACAAAGATGAAGATAATGGTGGGACAAATGGCCTACAGTAGGGACATGTCTGAAACATTACCCTTATACAGTGGATTCAACAGTGTATACACCACAATTACAATGGCAACTGTTCCTGATATAAACAACAGCAAATCACAAAAACACTTTCCACACCTTTTACAACCTGTAATGTGATCCTAATATGAGCAATGAATGTGTAATATGTAATCCTATATTAGGACAACAAATATGGGGAATACATACCTTAACAAACACTGAAAGTGTATGTGTGCACACACTCCAAATAAGATACTGTGGAAGCAGCTTGTGATGTACTGACAGCATTCACTCTTCTTAAGTACACCCCTTCAACCAAGTACAGGGCCTCAATGTCACACCAAGTCATGGTCTGCTATCCAAGAAGTATGTCTATGATATTTGACCAATCACCTGCAACAGAGGGAGCTGTGACTTACACACATCTTACAAACCATGAACTGGATCCTATATCTGAAAGGTAGCACTCAGGAGTGGGAAAAGTAGCCTTACCTCACCATTGCATATACCATGGCAAACAATGCACAGTCATGTATGTGTGTATGAAGTATGGGACAACATTGATGTAGAAAATAAACAGATGCCAATCCAAAACAGATGACATAACATGTTGCAAACTGGTCATGGAGGCTGCCCAGCAACATTCAGCAACAGCGAGGGACTTGCAGGAATGTCTAGAAAGTACTGCCTGTGCAGTACCAGTGTCAACAATTGCCTGGGTTCTGCATAGGTGTGGCCTATGGGTTAGGGTAATTAGACGGCAAAGTTGTTCCACATGATACATCATCCAGGGCTCTCTATAGGTAGCATAAGCATAACATCAAGTCTCCCAAAGGCATGTGTTGCAATGTGTAATGGTGTCAGGAGTTCAAGGCTCAAACCTATAGACAGTATTCATAAAGATACATGTGGTGCATAAGGAACAACTCACCCCATCTAAGGGCCACCATCCCCAATATTTAGCATGCTGGTACCAGTGTACACCTTTTGGTTTGTTGTTCATTAGCTGGAACTAGGTCGGTACACATGGTGTTTGGAATTTGGAACACAGCAAAATAATACTCGTGTTTGGCCCATAGTTGTCAAGCATCTGCAATAAGGTTGAGGATGGAGAGGGGTGTCAGCCTGAAACACAAGAATGAACTGAAGCATACATCCAAAGCTTGCTAAGAATGGCTGTGTCTGAACACAGTGAAGGTTATGAATTGTGCCAGACATAACCCTTACTCTACAGCAGTAGTGAAGCAACTCTGTGACCTCCAAGGGTTGCGCACATGAGCTGACCTTGCAATCTAGCAGAGTGAGGGGACATTTGTAGGGCAGAGTGACCAAATAATGGCAAGTGAAGATGGGCCATGCTAGTATATCTCTTCCAGGAATAGTGACTGCTGTAGTTCACTTAACAGGTGCTTCAACAAACCATTGTGTTAAGGATGTGCACACTTTTGCAAATCATATATTGTATGCATCTCATTCAGCATCTGCACGACTAACACATTTGTTTGATACTGCATTGGATTGCACAGGTCATATGAAACATATCAGGTGTGTGTAATGTTAACAAATGCAGTATTGTGGCACCATTGCATATCATAGAAGAGGCTGGCATGTCAGCTAGAGTGTGTACACTCCTCATATCCACATTAAGGTTTGAAGGTTATTAGTGTAACTGGATTTTATTGCACATACAGGCACTGCTGATGATGAGATCTGCAAATCTAAGGGCAGGCATTAATTACTGACATCAGTCCTCATATCATCCCAGGTATGTGTCAGAAAAACACATAGGGGCTGTGAGAAACAGACCAAACATAACTGCCACACATATACACATTCAGCATTTGGTGTGTACACTTGTGAGGTATGGTGCACAGTACATGCCAGTGTGCTGTACAGGTACACAGCAATACTGTGTACATGGGTGCAGTGTATTCCAGGGGAATGGGCATCACCTACTAACACAACTCATGCATCACAGAGATGTATAATGTTGGTAACAAGGACTGAGTATTGCTGCAGTGCATACTGTTGAGTGCCATATGTCTTGCATGTTGACTGTTGGGTAATGAGAGGTCTGTGTAATATATTTGTGCCACCTCACCTGTAAGTGTGTGTGTGTGTGTGTGTGTGTGTGTGTGTGTGTGTGTGTGTGTGTGTGTGTGTGTGTGTGTGTGTGTGTGTGTGTGTGTGTGTGTGTGTGTGTGTGTGTGTGTGTGTGTGTGTGTGTAGAAGTAAACCATAATGTACAGGTCTTAATTTACATTTCTTGTCTGCCCCTCACAGGTGGGGAAGTTTGTCAGGGTCCCTCCTGCAGGCAAACTGATGTCAGTGTCCGTACAGACTCTGACAATGATGATAGGCATAGTGAGGCACAGGCAGGGTTGTCAAGGGCTGAATCTGTGCCATTGGTTGACATCCCACTTTTATCCACCCCATCCCCACACACAGTCACAATGCCCATACATACCCCATCACTAGTGGCCATAGATGAGGGACAGTTGGTGGGTGGTGGCATGGGATTGAAAAGTGTGATGATTATGGCAAGTGTGTCTGTGCACAGCAGCCAAAGCTAGATGACTGGTGAGGTACCACACAGGCAGATGTACAGGGGTGCTCATAGGGGAGCTGCTGGCCATCATGACCCTGGCAGAAGTACCACAGCAGGTATCACCAGATGCATGTTTTGGGCCATCATGGAGGCACAGGCATGTATGGAATGTTACACCAGAGATAGTCTGAGGCTCCAGAGGGCTACTCTTACTGCTGTATATGACAACATCCATGATCTTGGAGGTGCCCACTGTTATTTTGCAGAGGTCATGGATAGACGGTTGGGCGAGATGGTAGGAATCCTCAACTGTGCGGTGTCTGTGTTAGAGTATGTGGTGGGAGTAGAGCGTCAGCTATGTGGACATAGGTCAGCAACACTAACAAGTGGAGGGATCTGTGGATGTGCAACAACTCACAGCTGCTTCCATAGTGCCAGTACCAGCACCAGCACTGCAGGGTGGGGTGCTGTCCACACCACAACACGCCAGGCCACTTGCACGTGGTCCTGGCCGGTCCCAAGAGGGACGTATCATCATCAGGGTAGAGTACCATATCTGGGCTTCTGCCTGGTAGTGTTTATGAAACCCCTGGCAGGCACAGTTCCCATGTCCATGGCCAGAAACAGTGAACTGTACACCCTGCCATGTATGGTCTCCATCTGTCCAACAAACTCTTATATATGGCAGCCACATGGCAGAAATGTGTGCATACATACACACACACACATCACCAACACAGCTAGGGCACCTCCATATCTACACACACCACATCTGCACTGACCATGTAATAAAGAACCCCCTAACCCACACACATGATGTCAACCAAACAGCTCAGCCCAGGCCTCTGACAAACCCACAACACACCCTGTGGATATGTTGATACCTATGCCACATTCCTGTCATCCATACCATCACTGCAGGGACGTGCTAATATGGCTCTGATGCACAGGATGAATGTACTAAGGTTTAGCAACGTAATGCTGTTTAACGTGCTTTCAGCTGGAATGATTCATGCTTACATGTCAGGGTGTGTAGCTGTCCAGCCATGATGCATTATAGTTGTTATTAACACTGACTGATTGTGGTCTCCATAATATATTCTGTTTGTGTTCTAGGTGTCTATGTGTCAGCAGGATGTTGGTCTGCTGTCCTTTCCTACAAAGGATGTGGCACTGTGGTAACACATTGACTGTCTCGGGTTCAGTTGAACACAGGTTACAGGTCTGTATAACAGTTATTGCATGTGCCACATGACTGATAGGTCTAAGGGGTGTATACAGGTGAGTGCATGGTGGCTGATGTAACCAGCTCTTTTATAGTGGACAATGGTAAGTGTACTGGGTGGCACACACCAAATGTCTGTGAATAACACACACACACACAGGCTTTGGTGTTGATGCAATACACAGAGAATACTGTTCACATGGATGTACTTCATTTTGCAGTGAACTGATTTTGGCCTATGTAATTCCACCAAGACCAAACTGACAAAGCATCACATCAGTAAATAATCAGTCCACCAGTTTAATGTCATTGACAGTGGTACTGGCAGGATATATGTCCTCTTCCCCAATGTAGTGCAATCCTGATGTTGGTAAACAAAGATGTGCTGGTGTGGGTGGCATAGCCCCCCACTTTGGAGGGTGTGGGGTGGCATAGAAATGCACATAGTGTGATTAACAACTACTTAACCTGTTCACATAAACTGTACAGTATAACGGCAAACTAAGCAGGGGGATATACACAACAATAACCCCAATGCGGGTGGCTGTGCCCACAACAACCGCACACATGTATATATATATATATATATATATCAACTCCAGTATCACTGTATAGCTGTACAGTGGAAAAGAGGACATTTACACATCCACTACTAGTTTTGATTGAATGTATTTCCACAAGATGATTGCTTTGAAATGTTTGGGTGCCTGGTGCATATTTTTTCTGGTTTGGGTGCCTGGTGCATATTTTTTCTGCTATGAAATGTTACCTTTTGCCAGTTAGTTCTTGGACAAATGATCACCTGAGACATATATTTTCACAAACAGTTACTTGGCAACAATGAGAGTAGAACCCCTACCTATGTACTTATTGCTATTAATGTGTTTGGCCTTAATTGCACACACCACAGAGCTTTTAGGGTGAGATGTGTCCTGAGTTTCCTGTTAAGTGAAGAACATCACCAGGCCTTGTATAGTATGGCAATGGGGGATGTACTGGGTGTTAATGAACAATACAAAGCATGACATACTGTCAAATAAAAACTAGTTGCAAACCAACCAAACCAAAAATGCACAAAGGAGGAACCTTGTTTGCAGTCAAAACGCCACCAAGTCAAAAAGCTCTTAACGCTTTTATTAGAACAAACCAAAAGAGCGTTTTCGCCACGGACCACCGTGGCTTCTTCAGAGATACAAATTCAACCAAAAACACTCCATTTAAAAAGAATTGAATCAGGAAGTGACACATTCCTGTTTCCTGTTACCGACAGTTTGTGTTTAGAAACTCATGCAAAATATTTAAAATTCAAAACGTTTAAAGATTAAAATCATTTTAAAATCATTTTAAAATAACAGGACATAAATTCACTTATATGGATAAAGTCTTAACCACTTAACTAAAATGTGGATGGCAGTGGAATATTTATAACACACAAACATATAAATGATATATAACTGAGTATATAAAATATATATTCACTTCAGCATAAACCACGTACAAATGTATACAATATATACAAAGCATGTGTACTCAGTACAGGCTTGGTTTAGGTCATTTTATTTATGTGATGGCCATGCACTACTGAGTAAGCCCTACACACTACCCTTCATAAGTGCGTGCATACTAAAAAGTTCTGCCCGCAAATATCAATTGTGTCTTCCTAAAGGGGCCAACTATAACTAATGTAGAATACCTAACTAGTAGGTTAAAACAACCCCTAAATCACCAAAAGTTCAGTCAACCGGCCGATCTCACTATATGTGTTCAAAGGTGTTGCAAGGCACATTAAACTGTCTTGTCATCAAATAGCTGCAAATTACTATGCCCAAATCCAGACAACAGTAATAACTGGGTATGTAATATAACCTTGCAAGTTTTACCTAAAGTAACTTTTTAGTTTAAGGACAGGGGCAATGTTACAGTTTGTGTTCAACCCAGGGAAACAGAAAGCGTCTAAACGCAACTGCCAGTCTAACTCGCAGTTTTCTAATATTAAAGATAATGGGCCCCCCCTGATCTTTAAGGGGACATGGTCTATAGCCATAAAACAAAAACTGTGACCTGGGTACAGGCCAATGTGTTTGGCCAGTGCATTATCATCTTTACATGTCCTAATTGCGTACAGGTGCTCATACATCCTGTCTCTAAGACGCCTATCAGTTTTTCCGATGTAGAACACCGGGCAGCAATTGCACATAGCAATGTATATAACCGATTTGCTCTCACAATTGAGTGCAAACCTGATCACATACTTCCTGTCCCTAACTTGGAATGACTCTCCTGTTCGAACATTATTATAAAAGTTACAGAGTCCACATCTGGACATTCCTTTCCTTTTATAAAAGCTGTGTTGTTGTACATCCTTTTGTAGTAGTTCTTTAAGGTTTTTAGATCGTTTAAAAGTGAATCTAGGTTCACCTCCTAGTTTTCCTGCCAGTAATGAATTTGAAGATATCAACCTCCAATTTTTACGGACGATGTCCAAGATTGCCTTTGAGTTAGTACTGAAAATAGTAACAAAACTCAAAAGTAATTCAGTATCTGACCCGCCATGATCTTCATTGTTACTCATGATGTCACTTGTAGGTACATCTTCTGTAGAACTACTAACTGCAAGAGATGGGACCTTCTGCTTGGTCAATAAAGGAGAATAAAAACCTCTAGTTCTTTTAAGTGTGACTTCCTCAATGAGTTCACCTACCATTTTCTCAGGGTAACCCCGATTAGTAAACATCTCCCTCAACAAGGAGCATTCCTTAACGAAATCCACTAAAGTACTACACATTCTTCCTGCCCTCACCAGCTGTCCCTTCACTATAGATCTTTTCTGTTTGTAAGGGTGGAAGCTGGTGAAGTGCAGGAAAGAGTTGCAGTATGTGGCTTTCCTGAAAACGGTGGACTTAAAGGACTGCTGACAAAGGTCCTTCGTGAGTTTGACATCTAAGTAGTCCATCTCGATGGTAGAAAATTTAAAAGTAAATTTCAGGAACTCAGTGGAGTTGCTGATATTATCCACTAAGGTTTTCGCTTCTGTTTCCGACCCCCTGAACAACAGGAACATGTCGTCAAGGAAACGAGTGTAAAAAGTAACAGGGGCCATAATACCAGGAAGCTTGTGCAGGATATTAGCTTCCCAATAACCCATTACATAATTGGCCACACCTGCTCCACATGGGGAGCCCATCACCACCCCACGTTTCTGTAAAAAGAAATCACCATCAAATAAGAAATAGTTGCTGGTTAAAACTATTTCAAGTAATTCCGTAACAAGGTCGACCTCTAACCTAGATGCCCCAAACCGCTGTAACATTGACCCCGTCCATTCAACCGCTTCTAAATGCGGTATACACGTGTAGAGGTCAATGACGTCTATAGTTAACAAGTTGTCATCTCTGTTGAATGGCAGTTTATTTATGTTGTCCAAAAACGTCCATGAATCCTTACACACACTTGGAATATATTTGATGTATTTATCCAGAATGTGTGTAATTAGTTTGGAACATGGGTAAGTAATAGAGGATCTGCTATCAATTAAAGCTCTCATAGGGGGGTCAATAACACTTTTGTGAATTTTAGGGATTCCAAACATAACGGGGATTTTAGGGGACATAATGTCAATATAGTTATATGTCTTGATGTCAATTTTCCCCGTTAAGAAAAGGTCCCTAAAATATCCCCTGATCCTCTGTGTACTACCATTAACTTCATTTCTTGAGGCTTTTACATAGGCATCACTGTCCAGGAGGGAAACCATCTTCTCATTATAGGTGGAATTATGGAAAATCACCAACCCTCCTCCCTTGTCCGGTTTTAACACACGTATAGGCAACTGACTGAATTCGTCCAGTAGTAATCGTTGTTCTTTGGTAATGTTGGAAACTATAGTCTTGTTTTGATCATTAAAGTTGTTACTTAAAAATCTAAAATCAAATTCACACATGTTCTCAAACAATTCCAAAGTGGAATGCAACGGAGGATTGAAAACACTGGACAATTTCAAAGAACCTAGATTAGAATCGGTAATTCCTTCACCTCGGTTCACAGACTCAATTTCTTGGTTTAATAATAACTTAAGATTCATTTTTCTTACAAAACACTTAAGTTCTATGATTTCTTTCGCTACATTCCCATACGAGGTTGGGACGAAGGTGTTGCCAAAAGCTAACAGTTCTACCAGTTGTTGGTCTAAGATGATATCAGAAAAGTTATAAATCATGAAGTCACCATTCATATTGGTAAGGATAACAGGGGCCGTATCATCATCAGGGTAGAGTACCATATCTGGGCTTCTGCCTGGTAGTGTTTATGAAACCCCTGGCAGGCACAGTTCCCGTGTCCATGGCCAGAAACAGTGAACTGTACACCCTGCCATGTATGGTCTCCATCTGTCCAACAAACTCTTATATATGGCAGCCACATGGCAGAAATGTGTGCATACATACACACACACACATCACCAACACAGCTAGGGCACCTCCATATCTACACACACCACATCTGCACTGACCATGTAATAAAGAACCCCCTAACCCACACACATGATGTCAACCAAACAGCTCAGCCCAGGCCTCTGACAAACCCACAACACACCCTGTGGATATGTTGATACCTATGCCACATTCCTGTCATCCATACCATCACTGCAGGGACGTGCTAATATGGCTCTGATGCACAGGATGAATGTACTAAGGTTTAGCAACGTAATGCTGTTTAACGTGCTTTCAGCTGGAATGATTCATGCTTACATGTCAGGGTGTGTAGCTGTCCAGCCATGATGCATTATAGTTGTTATTAACACTGACTGATTGTGGTCTCCATAATATATTCTGTTTGTGTTCTAGGTGTCTATGTGTCAGCAGGATGTTGGTCTGCTGTCCTTTCCTACAAAGGATGTGGCACTGTGGTAACACATTGACTGTCTCGGGTTCAGTTGAACACAGGTTACAGGTCTGTATAACAGTTATTGCATGTGCCACATGACTGATAGGTCTAAGGGGTGTATACAGGTGAGTGCATGGTGGCTGATGTAACCAGCTCTTTTATAGTGGACAATGGTAAGTGTACTGGGTGGCACACACCAAATGTCTGTGAATAACACACACACACACAGGCTTTGGTGTTGATGCAATACACAGAGAATACTGTTCACATGGATGTACTTCATTTTGCAGTGAACTGATTTTGGCCTATGTAATTCCACCAAGACCAAACTGACAAAGCATCACATCAGTAAATAATCAGTCCACCAGTTTAATGTCATTGACAGTGGTACTGGCAGGATATATGTCCTCTTCCCCAATGTAGTGCAATCCTGATGTTGGTAAACAAAGATGTGCTGGTGTGGGTGGCATAGCCCCCCACTTTGGAGGGTGTGGGGTGGCATAGAAATGCACATAGTGTGATTAACAACTACTTAACCTGTTCACATAAACTGTACAGTATAACGGCAAACTAAGCAGGGGGATATACACAACAATAACCCCAATGCGGGTGGCTGTGCCCACAACAACCGCACACATGTATATATATATGTATATATATATATATATATATATATATATATCAACTCCAGTATCACTGTATAGCTGTACAGTGGAAAAGAGGACATTTACACATCCACTACTAGTTTTGATTGAATGTATTTCCACAAGATGATTGCTTTGAAATATTTGGGTGCCTGGTGCATATTTTTTCTGGTTTGGGTGCCTGGTGCATATTTTTCTGCTATGAAATTTTACCTTTTGCCAGTTAGTTCTTGGACAAATGATCACCTGAGACATATATTTTCACAAACAGTTACTTGGCAACAATGAGAGTAGAACCCCTACCTATGTACTTATTGCTATTAATGTGTTTGGCCTTAATTGCACACACCACAGAGCTTTTAGGGTGAGATGTGTCCTGAGTTTCCTGTTAAGTGAAGAACATCACCAGGCCTTGTATAGTATGGCAATGGGGGATGTACTGGGTGTTAATGAACAATACAAAGCATGACATACTGTCAAATAAACATTGACAAACACATACAGTCATATACACATTTGACAGACCTGGGTTTAGCAGTGCTAACTACCTTGTCAGTGAGTCCATTCTGTTAAAGACTTTTTGCACACAGCACATGCATCATTGGGCTGGAGAGTGTAATCAGTTACCTGTATGGTTGACAGTGACAGTGGTCCTCATACAGTGAACCTTGGGACATGTACTGGGGGTACCATGGTAAAAAGACAGTATACCCAGCACCTATACCCACATTAGATATTGTACTCACTGAAACCCACAATCACATATTGACCAGAACTGCAATACAAACCCTTGTCTATCTAATCAGTGCTACTACAGGGATATGTATTGCACATGCCACAGGGATATTACGGTAAGGGTTTGCCATGGCTCTCTTAATGTCAGTAACATCACTATCCCTTATAATGTATGGCAGGGTTTATTGTATTTGGAGAATGTGGCCTCAGAATGCTGTCTCCTACAAATATGCACACTCACACACAATTGCACGCACACGCAGACACTTGCCAGGACTCAGAGGGTAACCCATGCCTATCTACCCATTTGCAGAACAGTGTTATGCTGGTACTGCAAGCTCCAGGTAGCCCATAGGGTGAAGAGTGTAACAAGGTACATTTAATGTCAATTACCGCAGCAGTTATTTCTAAGTATAGCAATGGGGGATGTAGTGGGTGAGAAACCCCTTAGAGCATTTTCAGCTACAAGTTTACAAATACAAAGACACTGTTATTCTCAGTAATGCACACTGACACATTTGTCATTACTGAGGTCCATAGGTGCAGGTGTTCCTAGGTGTGTACCAGGCTAATGTCCATGGAGAGATGAGAAGAGTAGGGCATGTGAGTACACTGGTATTATGCCACCTGACATTTGTCAGCAGGCCGTCTATCAACCAATGCCACTTGAGTGATCCCCAGGGTGACAGTTAAATTCAACAGCCAATCACCTAGTTTTATCTTGCAGAGGGCCAGTGAGGTGTTCCAATTGACATGTATGCAACATATATTGCATAACATGGCCAGTGTCTGGGTTAGAGACCTGTACCCAAGCATGTGCTGTTGACTGTGGTAGTCTGGTTGAGGTATCCATGGCATGTGGTGCATACATGGTGGGGTTTCCCAGCTGTGGCATTCATAACACAGCTAGGCAGACATGTCAATGTCAGTCAGTCAGAGATTGCCTGTAAGCAGCCAGATGGATACCTGACATCTGCACATCTGGACAGAGGACAGACAGAAATTTGTTAGCCAACAGGTTATGCATTAAGATGAATGTTTTGACAGACAGACGTCTGACACTGATGGGTATCATGACAGCAGCCCTCAATGGCATGTCCTAAACACATATAATAGTCTACAGTTAATATCCACATATCAGATCAATATCCAATAGGAGATACTTAATAACATACAGCTCACACACAAAGAACATGATAATCAGTACTCAGAGTCCAGCTTTGCATGCAGGGGTGTATGGTTCCAGTCCTACAATCTGCAATCTACTCTTACTTGAAAAAGCATTGTTAAAAGTAGTAACATAATGATACAATACGTGCAAGTGTGACTGCATATAACCTGGGATACTACCCATGTATGAAACACATACAAAGAGAAAATATTGTGGTACTAGCCATGTATACTCAGGTGCTCCATGCAGTATATTCACACCCATTGCAACTGTAACAACAGCACATAGTAGCATGTTATGTACATTGAATTAAATACAGTTATTAAAGATGTCATTACGCTGCTATTTTATCAGACTAGAATGTGATCACTGGTTACAGGGCTGAGCTATACTTAGAAGGTGTAAGCATTGCTTAAATGTAAATGCTAATCAGATTTGTGTACTGGTAAGTGAAGCCTACATGGTGTAAGCTCCTTATCGTTTAACTGTAAATTAGTACTACTTACTATTGCGCAAACCCGCTTAAAGCTGCTCAAAACTGCCTTAACCACTCTGTATCCAACAGTCCTTGGTCTGCCTAGTAACAAAACAAGCAGCCATTGTAGGTCTTGAACCAAGGACCCTGTAGACTATAGTGACAACACTTAAGCACTAAGCCATCTGAACTGGACAAATGTTGGTTGCTTGTTCAAATATATCATTCTGTACACATACTGAATAGTGAACAACTGCATAGACTACTACAATTGTTTACTACTTGTTAGTGAAAATAGTGTTGAATCAGTGATGTTTTTATATCTAAATATACACATATCAGATAAATATGGTGGAATGCATCTGAGAAGGTATATACAACACTCACATTTACACATAAGGATATATATATATATATATATATATATATATATATATATATATATATATAAATATATATATATATATATATATATATATATATATAAAATATATATATATATATATATATATATATATATATATATATATATATATATATATATATATATGGGTGTATATATATATATATATATATATATATATATAGATATATATATATATACATATATACATATATATATATATATATATATATATATATATATATATATATATATATATATATATATATATATATATATACATATATATATATATATATGTATATATATATATATATATATATATATATATATATATATATATATATATATATATATATATATATATATATATATATATATATATATATATATATATATATATATATATATATATATATATATATATGTATAAAACATATGCCCATAACATGTAGTGGAGTCATACCTTAGCACCATAAGTTACAACCTCTTAGCGCAAGGGGACATAATGTAAGTATTGCAGTTATAAATGTAGAATGTTGCTACAGTAACAGGGGTTGTGTCCACAGACATGTTGTGGAGCAAGGCTCTTCTGAAACTGACATGTATGCCATCAGTTACTGACAGACATCATAAAATCATCATAGTAAAGTGCCACAGAAATCACAGTAATGATCCTGTGTAATACAGCAGAAATATGACCAGTAAATGTGGACAGTCTGAAACAATCTGGTCAGTCCAGAGGTATACACATAACTCCTTAGTGCAGGACATGTGGACTAGGCCTGACAAAGGGGATGTTTACAGCCATAAAAATGCGGATATAACACAAATACTGGGGTAGATAAGCTCACACATTTGATGCATTCACACCCCCCTGTCTGTCCTAACGCATATAACTAGAGGAGTAGAGGTCCCAAGCCCACATACTTCCCACTAGTTAGTGACATACATCTTTACAGCATCCCACTGCTTTTTCAGAAATACACAGTACATATGATGGCCAGGCAACAGTACATCTGGCAAATATCTGGACATAACATCACACTAGGTAACTACACTGAGCTGCTAGGCATGTCACCAAGCACTGTGTAAACTACAGGCAGACTGTCACAACACTGACCCAAGTTTCCTTTGCGGGAATACACATGTAATTGCAAATATAGCAGGCAGTACAGGCATGTAACAGCATGTAGTAACAGACACCAGTGTGAAAGTGCATACCCACAACCAATCTCAACACAGTCACAGTCACATTATGATACACATAATTAATAGTACAGTATATGGACTGCGTGAACAAAACCATCCTCATATTTGCCACTCACACACTAACCCTACATATACTGGCCCAATTCACAGTGTAGTCTGATGCCTGACTGTGGTATGGGACATGTCTCAGTCTGGCCCTACAAACATATACACTGATAGGGTACTAGAAACTGGAGCAGCATGCAACGTCAGATAGAACAGGACCAAGTACACTGACATCTACCTCAGTCTGTACACAGGCAAAGTAACATATTCATAATACACTGCTACACAATACTGACACTCTGTCAGCAATTGCCATAGGTACCCAGACCTCACTACTGTACAGACTACAACAGAATGTCCAAGTTCTGTCTTTAAATATAAGGCTTACTATACATAACATGTCTGGCAGTCTGATATATCACTGGCTTGTTATCAGGAATGATGTCAGTAAATAATGATATAGTGTACACATGCACCTCTTACTGCATGACATATGGGCAAAGGGTGAAAGACTTGAGGGATAGATGCACAAACACTGGGCCAATATTGACACACTGTTGTGATAAACTGAGAAAATTGCTGGTATAACAGGGTTTGTTGTGACATATCTCTTCTGAGGGATATGAAGTCACTTACACGCATGGATGTCACCATTTACTGACTGCAATCATCAGAGTATGCTACTACACTTCTAAAGACAGGAAATGTGTGAGTAACACACCACATCTAAGACTGCAAACTCTGGCCAGTCTGCAGATAGCCCTACAGGTGAGAGTTTCCTCAACCACATAACACTGTCATGTCAGACTTTAAATCATGCAGAACAGCCATATCCACACAAACCCTGTTAAGCCAACATTACTTCAAATGTAGAACAGCAATACTTACATTCTGTTCCCATGTCTGGAACGTCCCCCTCCTGTTTGTTGGACTGTCTCCATAGTGTATGTTGTAAGAGGTATTTCCAACTACCCTCTGTGATGCTGTTTGACAGGCCCCCACATAAAGTCCTGCTCACAGTGAAGGAAGAGGGCCAACACCCACATGAAGTGCTTAGTTATAGGAGTGTATTTCCATGCAACTGGCTATAGGAATGATACCACAGCTGTTCCACATGCAATTAGCAAGTGGGGGAGTCCAATTTGTGCACAGGCCATCAGCTGATCATGAACATTACCTACAAAAGTCAAGCTGCTGCCCATGCAAAACAATTTTTCCACATCTACCAGAGAGGGGGAGAGAGAGAGAGAGAGAGAGAGAGACAGACAGAGAGAAAGTAAGAAAGGAAGGCAAAAAGAGACGAGCGTGTTTGTGTATGATCCGTGGGTGGAGAGTGGTATCTGGGTATTATAATGGTTGCCTATATTGTTTACTAATCCATACTGTCACATAGTAATTGCACATGGCAGTACACATTTATGGCTGTGGATTGTCTACAACAATCTCTACAGTGTTTGAAAACAGTTGGCCTTGTAATGTGGACATTGGGACATATAGGTCCTCAATATAATAATGTAGCAAAACCTACACTACATTGGATCCTGTCATTACACAATCAACCCAACACCCACACAGAATACTGACAACACACACACACACACACACACACACACACACACACACACACACACACACACACAAACACACACTTACCAGTACTGAGTATCAAACCCCTAACAGGCTAAGTGTTGCTATTACAGTGTTACACAGTTATTGCACATGCCATGGAGCTTATATGTTGGCATACCATCCAAAGGTATATTTGAAGGTGAGTGACGTCAGCAGCAGTGCTAAAGAAGGAGTAAGGGGATTGTAGTAAGTGTGAATGTCCAGAAAATCAGGTGTCAACAAAGACACACACACACTTTCTCACACAAACACATTATCACAGTTGGCAGGACCAGGATTAGAACTCCTGCCTAACTAGTATGCTACATATCAATATCACGTACTTATCACCAGCATCACAGAGCTTATAGGGTTGAGCCATGGCCAAAGGGTTATTTCAGGGTGACTGACATCAGCAGGCATGCTGAAGTAGGAAATGGGAGGTGTAGTGAGTGTGAATGGCCTCAACATTATTCATCTCCACACACACGAACACACACACACACACACACACACACACACACACACACACACACACACACACACACACACATGCACACACATGCACACACAGACACACACACACACACACACACACACACACACACACACACACACACACACACACACACACACACACACACACTTGCCAGTACTGAGATTCCATAGGTTAATTCCTTCACAGGTGTGTAGTAGGTAGATGGGCCTGAAGGCTCTACAAGGTTAGGCCAAGAGAATATCTTGGCATCAGGCCACATGACAATAGTCCCCAGTATGGCTCAGCGGTGTAGTCCTTGGAGTGGTCCCTAGGGGTGGGCATTGTATTCACCATCCACTCATCTGGGTTACATTTGTGGGTGGCCAGTGATGTGCACAGCTTCCCATGTATGTGATCTATATTCCATAACATGGAAAGTGTCTGGGTTGTGCACATGTCCCACATGCATATTCTTTGACATGTGGAAGTTTACTTGAGGTCTCTGGGGCATGTTATGTGGACAGATTTTTATCTTCTGATGTAGCATTCCTGACGTCATTTGGTGAGACCTAGCTATGTAACTGAGGTCGTGCTTGCACCTACATTGACAGCATGATATGGGTATTCAGTAGACTTAGTGGCATCTGTCCATACAGGGCATGTGTATAAGGCATGGTATTCCCTTTATGAGGTACATTTGCAGACTCTACAGTTGTTGCATGTGTCCAGTGGGGAACATGGCAAAAGGGCCACTGTACACATTTATTTGGCTACTGAGGGGATGGAACAGGGTGCCATGTCCTTTTACTTGCTGGATAATACACACTCAGTCAGGAGATGTAACACATCAAAGTACTTTCTGATGTCATTGGCACTGTTGTGGTCAACAGGCATGTAGTCCACTGCAATCACACCGTGGTTACTATCTATGAGGCAATATGCAGGGAGCTACTAATATAGTGGTTGTTGCCTAGCCAAGTGTGGTTGTGCATGAGACATGGGCGGAGAGTGTTCTCTGAGTAATAGAAGGTTGCCTATGTAGTTGACCAATCCATACTGTCACAAGTAGGGCTATGGATTGTCTACACCAACCTCTCCGGTGAATGACATATTTTGGTCTTGTAAGGTGGACATTGTGACATATACTAGGTCCTCAACATAATAATTTAACAAAACCCACCTCTTAATGGATCCTGTTATTACACAATCACAGCAACCCCCACACAGGATACCGATGACAGACACACACACACACACACACACACACACACACACACACACACACACACACACACACACACACACACACACACACTTGCCAGTACTGAGATTGAAACCCCTACCTAGCTATGTGTTGCTACTATAGTGTACCACATTTATTTCACGCACCACAGAGCTTATAGGTTGGATGCTGTCCTAAGGTACTTCTAAGGTGAGGAACATCACTAGCCCTTGTAAATACTGGCATTGGGTGATGTAGTGGGTGAGAGAGCTCGAAAAAAAGGTTACCATATAAAGACATTTACATTTGCCCGGGGTGAGGTTCAAACCTCTATCTAACAATCTTTATGGACCATTATGTTATGCATTTACCACATGCACCACTGACCTTAAATGGTTTAGGGTTGGCAACAGGTACTTCAAAGGTGGATGATATATGCAGGACTGCTAAAGTCAAGCACTGAGATGTGTACTGGGTGTAAATGGGGCTATACCCTTTGAAGTACAGACATACATATGTATACACACAAGCACTTGCCACAGAAGAGATTCAAACCCATACCTATGTAATTACTGCTACCACACTGTTCCACATTTATGGCACTCGCCGTGGAGCTTACATGTTGGAGAGCTCTGCCAAGGTATCTTTGAAGGTGACTAACATCAGCAGCAGTGCTAAAGGAGGGGTAAGGGGAGAGTAATAAGTGGCAATGTCCATAAAATCAGGTATCATCAATGACACACACAATCTCTCACAAAAACACACACAGTGTCACAGTTGCCATGTCTGGGATGAGAACTCCTACATAAATAGTATGTCACACTATATTATTACGCAGTTATCACAAGCACCATAGAGCTTATATGTTAGAGAGCTGTCCAAAGGTGTCTTTGACAGTGACTAACATCAGCAGCACTGCTAAAGAAGGGGTAAGGGGAGAGTAGTAAGTGTCAGTGTCCATAAAATAAGGTATCATCAAAGGCAGACCAACAGTTTCCATGTCTGGGATTAGAACTCCTACCTAAATAGTATGCTATACTATAGCATTACACAGCTATCACAAGTGCCACACAGCTTATAGGGCCAGAGGGTTATTTCAAGGTGACTGACATCAGCAGGAGTGCTAATATGGGCATTAGGAAGTGCAGTGTGTGTGAATGGGCCATAAACCATTCCTCTGGAAACACACACACACACACACACACACACACACACACACACACACACACACACACACACACATATTCAGTCACACACAGCTTTACATTTGATAGGACTGTGCATACAAATGCTAGATGAATACTGATTTGTACTATCATGTTGCACAGTTACCACAAGCACCACAGACACTATAGGGCTGAGGGCTACCAAAAGGAATGTCTACAGTGATTGACATCAGAACATCATGTGATATCTGCCAACTGGATGTGTGGTGGGTGGGACAGTACTCATAATGGAAATATCTCTGTCACTATCTGTCATTCTCTTCCCCACATCTCTGTGTGTGTATGTTTGACATATTATAGTGTGTTGGCCTTGGATATGTGTGAGTATTCCTGTAAAATGTGTGTGCAAAGCATGAATGGTGTACAATGTGGGGTGTTTGCACAGACATCTGTGACTGACAGATATGTATAGCCCACTGTGTTGTCTGACATGGGGTTAATTTCAATAAGTGTAGGAGCATGACAAGTATGATCTTCTGTACTGAGTATGTGAATCCATTCCAGGTAGGTTGTAATCCAGTCCAGGGTTTCGTGTTCTACATCTACAGTTAGCAACCTGATTCTGCAGGATATCTGTAGATAGATGGACAATATGGAATCACAATGGGTGACAGACAGTGGGATACTGTAACTATTGCTGTCTGTGCTGCTTGTGTTACAAGGTTGGTGTTAGCAGAGATATTCAGACATGCTCCTAAAATGGTTCACACAGCTTATCTAGATCTCGCCATGGCTTTCGACACCATCCCCCACTCTGGAATTATAGATAAGCTCACTAAACTAGGTATAAATCCCTATGTCACAAGATGGGTTGCCAACTGGCTCACGGACAGAACCCACACTGTGAAAGTAGCAGATTCCAAATCCGACATCAGACCAGTGACAAGTGGAGTACCACAGGGTTCAGTCCTGGGTCCTCTCCTGTTTGGTATCTACTTCTCTGAAGTGCAGGCCAACACAGAAGGTCTTTGGCTAATGAAGTTTGCAGATGACTGCAAACTAGGAGCCATAATCAAAACTCCTAATGATGTGGACAAACTACAAAAGGGCCTCACTGAGACAGATACCTGGTGTCAAAGCCATGGCCTGAAGCTCAATGCCAAAAAGTGTATTGTCATCCCCTTTGGTAAAAACTCTGTACCCATGAACTACCACATAGCTGGTAGTCTACTTAATGCCATAAATGTGATAAGAGACCTTGGGACACAGGTGGACAGTAGTCTCTCCTTTGATAATCACATCGCCACAGTGGTCAAGAAATCCTTCTACATGGCTCATCTCATAACAAAAGGATTCTCATCCAGAAAAAAGAGGTCATTGTTCCCCTCTACTCATCACTCATTAGACCCATTATAGAGTACAACTCCCCTTTTGGTATGTACCTCACAAGACATCTACAACATATGGAAAGACTACAGAAATACCTCACAAAGAGGATTACTGGCGTCAAATAGATGCCCTATGCAGACCTTCTCAAAAAACTACAGCTTTACTCCATCGCATATCGCATACTCAGGGGTGATCTCTGCCTAACATACAAAGCTATGTCAAACCCAGAGCTGTTGGACATGCTCCACTTAAAGAAATCCCAATCCCTCCGAGCTACATGCTCTAGGGACCTAAACCTTGTCACCACAATAAACAGAACATGCTGGAGGGATAGATTCCTGTCCCAGTGACTTCCCATACTCTGGAACAGACTACCTATCTATGTCAAACAGAGCTCCTCATTAGCACACTTCAAGAAAAATCTTGATGATTGGATGGGAAATGGGAAATTCACCCCGGGGATCACTTCTGTGGCTCTGCTCGACAGGGGCACAGGAAAATAAATTTCTTGGGTGGCGAAAGCCAGGGTACATTTTTTGGATGGACTTGTATGGGCCCTAGGGCCGATAGCCTAGTACCTACCTATGAACCTATGAACATGTGTACTGTTTTACACTGTGATGTATTATGTCATCAACTACTGACAGATATACTTATTTGCTCACAGTTATTTCATGAGAAATACAAGATGAATGAAGCTGTGTCCAGTATTGTGGTCTGCATCCTACATATTCTTGCACACTCATGCTATTCTGGAGGGGTAGCTGCAGACATTTGCTGATGGGTCTGTGTAAATGGTCCAGCACTTTGGTACTATGGTGGCTGAGGATCCCCTTCTTGTACATATATCAATGTAACAGAATGGCCATACCCAGCAGCAGGGCTCATTATCTGTTCAGTTCCCCTTCACATTGTGGTTTACAAGCAGATTTGTAGCCACCCATTACTGGATTTGCAGACAGGGGTAGTATGGGCACACATCAGATTTTCAGACTTCACACACTCCATGATGTCCAGGCTTCTATACCCCCCACTCTGTTATTCTATCCTCATCCTAGCATTATGTGAGCAATATCTGACAAGTATCCCTATAGTTGTCCCTTCATCCCAGTGGTATTTCATCAGTTCATAGGTAGGTACTAGGCTATCAGCCCAAGGGCCTACATAAACCTAGCCAACAAGATTCCCTAGCTTACACCACCCAAGAAAGATATTTTCCTGTGACACTGTCGAGCAGAGACACAGAAGTGATCCCCGGGGTGTATTTCCTAATTCCCATCCACTCATCAAGATTTTTCTTGAAGAGTACTAATGAAGAACTTTGCTTGACATAGATGGGTAGCCTGTTCCAGAGTATGGGAAGTCTCTGGGACAGGAATCTATTCCTCCAGCATGTCCTGTTTATTGTGGTGACAAGGTTTAGGTCCCTAGAGCATGTAGCTTGGAGGGATTGGGATTTCTTTAGGTGTAGCATGTCCAACAGCTCTGGGTTTAACATAGATTTATATGTTAGGCAGAGATCACCTCAGAGTAGGTGATATGCTACGGAGTAAAGCTGGAGTTTTTTGAGACGGTCAGTGTAGGGCATTTGTTTGAAGCCAGTAATCCTCTTTGTGAGGTACTACTGTGGCCTTTCCATCTGCTGCAGATGTCTTGTGAGGTACATTCCAAAAGGGGCATTGTACTCTATAATGGGTCTAATGAATGTTGAGTAGAGGGGAACAATGACCTCTTTTTTTCCTGGATGAGAACCCTTTTATGATGAGGTGTGCCACATGGAAGGACTTCCTGACTACTGTGGCAATGTGACTATCAAAGGAGAGACTGCTGTCCACCTGGGTCCCAAGGTCTCTTATCACACATTCGGTGTTAAGTAGATTGCTGCCTATGTGGTAGCTCATGGGTACAGAGTTTTTACCAAAGGGGATGACACTGCACTTTTTGGCATTGAGCTTGAGGCCATGGCTCTGACACCAGGCATCTGTCTCAGAAAGGCCCTTCTGTAGGGTGTCCATATAATTTGGGGACTTGACTATGGCTCCCTAGTTTGCAGTCATCTGTGAACTTCATTAGCCAGAGGTCTTCTGTGTTAACCTATACAGACTATGGTTAAATAGTGATTTTAGTGGTCCTAATTGGAGGCATCCTGTGATATTATCTGGGCCCATAATTATAATGTTGTTGTCCTTGGAGAGTGCATTGAAGACCTACTTCCAGGTGACACTTGGGAGAGTTATAGTGGGGGGTATTTCCTGTGGGGGTGTCTGAGGGAGTGGGGGTAAAACTGGAGGTAAATGTGTTGGCCAGTAGACTTCCTCTATCTTCTAGTTCAGTATAGGTGGCTTCATTCACAGTTAGTTCAGCACATTCTTTTGTATTGCCTTTGAGGTTGTGGACGTTGATAAAGGATTCTCTGTGATTGTCCTTAGCTGGGACGCCATTTTTACCTCAGATTTTGCCCTGGTAGACTTGATAAGTCCTGGAGATGCTTTTTTAGACTGATGGGAGGGTGTTTACCTTGCTAGACATTTCACTTCATAATTTTTGCTATGATTTTCTTCCTGTAGCTATACAACCTATTCATGTTGAGATCCCACCAGGGTGGCTTGTTTTTTACTTTTTCCTGTGCATATTCAGGTTAAGTACAACCATATCTATGCAGCCATTAACATGATTGCACACAGTTCTTGTGAGCCATTCAAACAATTCTGTACTAGCAGTGATGTTCTCAGGGCTTTGGTGGTGGGGGGATTTTAATGTTGTTATGGTGTCACATAATAGTAAGAAGTTTGCTGTTGAATAATTCCAAAATGGTTCCAGGTTAACTGAGGTTCTGGTTTCTAGTTTTATTTCAAAGGAGACTGCTTTATGTTCCAAACTGACTAGTGAGAGTATTACATGAGGGTGGGGGGGGGGGCAGATCCAGGATGTTAGGAGTCCCAGTGGGTGTACAGACTAGCTTTCCAAGAGTGTGGGTCTGTATGTTTGGGGGTCATATATGACTCCCAGTTCATAATGGGGTGGTTAAAGTTGTTACTGAGTATGGTTTTGATTCATAGGTTCATAGGTATATATTAAGCTTACGACCACTAGGGCGCTTGTAAGCCTAGCATGAAACCCAAATGTGACCCACAAATTTGATTTATATATGGGTGATTTACTGACTGCATCTGTCCTTCAGAGACATAGGCACCAGATGAGGGGTGAATTTCTGATTACCCATTCATCTGCCCAAGTTGCTCTTAAATATGGATTGACATGAATGCAAGCAAAATTTAGGTATGTTAATCTAGTAGTTCTGATGCTGTTTGTTTTGCAGATGTGCAAAAGGCTCATGAAAACAGAGTACAGGGATGTCTTTCATGCTAGGAAAAGCAGGCAAAGATCACTTTCTCTGAAGTCTGTATGGCACAGAGTAAGAGGGTTTTGAGGCGATCAGCATAGGACATTGTGATTATTTCTTGTATTCTTTTTGTAAAGAACCTTTGTGGACATTCCAGTTGCTGCATGTGTCTGCCCAGGTACATACCTAAGAGGGTAATACACTTTATGATGGGTCTGATGAAGGCTACACACAGTCATATGATGACCTCTCTGGACCTAGATGCAATGCCCTTGCTTATAAGTTGAATAACATAGTAGGATTTTCTTACTACCTTGGACACATGTTGGTCAAAGGCTAGGTTACTATCTATATGAGTTCCCAGATTCCTGACTAGGGAATAAACTTTTAGGGGTGTTTTATTGATAATGTAGTTAGCTGGGGTGGCCAGCTTACCAAAAAGTACTATATTGCATTTCTTAGTACTGAAATTTAAGCCATGGCTTTGTCACCAAGTGTTTATGTGTATTAAACCTTCCTGAAGGGTGTTTTCATCTTGGAGGGATTCAATGACTACTCAGTTTGCAATTGTCTGCAAACATGGCTAACCAAAGGCCTTTGACATTGGCTTTGACATCTGAAAAATAGATGATAAAGAGGAATGGGCCTAGCACAGAGCCCTGGTGGAACTCCACTAGTGACCAGCCTCTTTGTGGAGGTGGCCTCACTGATTCTAACCTCTTAGGTCCTATCAGTGAGTCAGTTAGCCATCCGACATGCTATAAAGGGGTTTATACCTACTTCTGTAATTTTGTTAGTAATGCCCAAGTGAGGAATTATATGAAATGCTTTGGCCAGCTCTAGGTAGGCAGTATGCATCATTTGTCCCTCATCCATAGCATTCATGATCTGTTCAAAGAAGTCTACCAGAGTCAGTAAGTATGATCTTCTTTGACAAATCCAAAATGGGATGGATCTGGTATCTGGAGGTCTCCTATGTCTTTGTTGATAATTTCCAATGTAGTTCTTTCCAAGGCTTTGCAAATAAGACAAGTAAGACTAATGAGTCTGTTGCTTCCAGGATCTGTTGAAGGTCTCCCCTAATGAAGGGCGATGATAGCTGCAGTCCTCCATTCAGGTGGCACATAGCCTCTTTTAATACTATAGTTAAATAGTGATTCCAGGGGTCCTGATAAGTCATGTTTTGGACTACTCAGAAGACATCCTGGGATGTTATCAGGGTCTAATGGGGCTATGCTCTTGGCTTGATTCGGCACAGCCAGTACATGCTCCCTAGTTATAGTTGGAGGGGTTATGTTTGAGGGTGTTTTTGGGAATGGTTAGGGAGAGAGGGGGTAAAGTTGGAACTGAAGTTGTCCACTGACAGGTTCACTATATCAGCATGCTCTGTGAATGTGGCATCATTAACTACCAGTTCAGCACAAAGCTGTGTGCTGCCCTTGTGTTTTCTACTATAGTCAAAGCAGGTCATATGGTTATCTTTCACCTGGGGGACTAGCATAACCTCAGAGTTGGCTTTGCTTCACCTAATTAACCCTCCTAGTTGTCTATTTAGTCTGATTTAAAAGCCCGCATTTATACTTGTTTCCCCCCTTTCCTGTAACTAGTCTAGTCCAGATACAGATTTGCTCTATCCAGGACTGTTTGTAAACTCCTGAGCCACCCAAGCCTTTCTGTGTTGGAGGGAAGCCTGCTAGCTTATCAGTGGGAGTGGTAAGCACTAGGTAACCTATCTACCATACAAGGAGTGGTTTCAGGCCCAGAAATTGTAGTTATTGGCCGTTTGGGCAATTTTTCTATCGCTCTCAACTTTCTGATTTAAAAGCCAGCATTTGCGCTTGTTTCTTTCCTGTAACTAGTCTAGTCCAGATACAGATTCTTAGTTTTAGCACTTGAATTTGCTTATTCATGCTTAGCACTTGTTCAAAACTTGTTATATGCACTAAATATGCTATAAATTACTACAGCACTCAATCTACTTCATTAACTAGGGGAAAACAGTTTTTCTACTTACTTTCCTCACTTGCTTAGAGAAAAACAGCTCTTGAACTCACTGTCCTCACTTTTCTAGAGGAAAATAGTTTTTGTTCAGGAATATCCAAGGGTCAGCTCCCAGTGTCTAATCCTGTCTATCTGATGAATCTGGACATCTTGGGACAATGTATCAATTGCCTTATGTACACAGACAAACCTCTCCTCCTACCACCCAACACTACAACCTGTGAGACATGCACTTATCTAGCCAAACTGGAAGTAAAGCTCTCTCCAACCAAGACTGAACTTGACAGTCAAGAGTAGAAGGTAAACACTTGTACCACACCACATTCATCACATAGTCCCACTAAACCTACACCACCAAAATCCACACATAGAAGCACAAAAACATTTGTGGAGGCTCTCAATAATAATCTGCTCAAGCAACAAAGACCTCCAAAGCAGAAATGCAAGCAACCACTACCCCCCAACACAACCCAAATGACACATAGCCCACAGACTCTGTGTGCCACCAAACAACAGCCCATAAGGAAAAACAATGTATCCAACACACTAGTCATAGGTAACTCTATAGTCAGGCACACTGATATCCCACTCACCAGGCTAAACAAGGAGAAGGTTACTGTCAGCTGCCTGTCAGGTGCCCAGATCTGCCACATAACCCACGCACTCATGTTATTCCACAACAAGTACAAATATGACTCTGTTATTGTCCATGTTGGTGTGAACGACCTGAGACATACCTCCCTGGACTATGTGAAAAAAGACATGGAAGAGCTCTCCGATCTAGTAGCCCAGGCAGGTATGACCCTTGCCCTGAGTAGCATCCTGCCATTGCCCAGAATGATACCACAGTACAAGAAAAAAATGATTGACTTCAACAATTGGCTAAGCTTCTGGTGTCATTCTAAGGGGATCCAGTATCTGTCTGCCTGGGACGACATGGTTGGCAGACCATGATGCTTTGCCAGAGATGCCTGCACCTGTCACCCCTGGGATTACGGATACTGGCTAAGGCTCTTGCCATCCCTATAGTGCCTTTTTTAGTCAAGGTTCAAATGACAAATTCACCACCGTAACAGGAACAGGCATGCAAAAACTGAGAGTAATGCTACTCAATGCTAGAAGTCTAAACCTCAAAATGCACTCACTTGAGGCACTCATTAAAATGGAGAACATCAATATCTGTGCAGTGACTGAGACCTGGTTCAAGGCTCGAGAGAAAGCAACCCTGCAT
Source organism: Protopterus annectens (assembly GCF_019279795.1). Classification (NCBI taxonomy): domain Eukaryota; kingdom Metazoa; phylum Chordata; order Ceratodontiformes; family Protopteridae; genus Protopterus; species Protopterus annectens. Next base: position 120,972,651 of record NC_056730.1, on the reverse strand, counting down.
TACCAGGCTATAACTCATATCACACTTTCCGGCCATCTAACCTGGACCGGAACACCAAAGACGGAGGTGTGTCCATATTCATTAAGGATATCCACACCTCCAGGCTAGTTGCTCAGCATAATGCATCCGAGGTTATCAAAGTGCAACTAACTCTGGACAAAATTGCAATTGAAATTGTAGCTTGCTACAGATCCTCCACTATGCCTCAGGATTCCCACTCCTCTTTTCTTGATATACTGGAAAATGTTAGGGTTCAACCAAACACCCTAATAATGGGTGATTTCAACTACCCCACCATTAATTGGGAAAACTACTCATGTACCAACTCCTTCGTTCAACACTTTCTGGAATTCATAAATTCCAATGCCCTAGATCAACTTATCCACACCACCACCAGGGGCAACAATATCCTAGACATAGTCACTACCAACATAAGTGACCAGTGTTCGACACCTGAAGTCAACTCCTCGTTGGTCAGATCCAACCGTAAGATAATCACCCTAGATATCTACATCCCGCCCCAACCTCCCATTAAGGAAACCATGATAAAACATTTCTCCAAAGCCAACTTCATGCTTCTTAAGACAGAAGTGGAAAACTTCATGACACCTGTGCAGATGGACAATACAGCTATGACTACTGAATCCTACACAAATGCACTCTATCTGTCTGCTTGGGGTGACATGGTCGACAGACCATGATGCTTTGCCACAGATGGCCTGCACCTGTTGCCCCTGGGATTCCAGATACTGGCTAAGGATCTTGCTGCCCCTATAGTGCCTTTTTTAGGCAAGGTTCAAATAACAAATTCACCACTGTAACAGGAACAGGCAACCAAAAACTGAGGGTAATGCTACTCAATGCTAGAAGTCTAAATCTCAAAATGCACTCACTTGAGGCATTCCTTAAAATGGAGAACATCGATATCTGTGCAGTGACTGAGACCTGGTTCAAGGATCCAGAGAGCACCCCTGCACTACCAGACTATAACCCATACCACACTTTTCAGCCATGTAGCCTGGACCGAAACACCAATGGCGGAGGTGTGTACATCTTCACAGCCGAGTGACGTCTCCAGGCGTTTCTACAGTTACATCCTACTACGCCTCTAGGCATCAAATATTGCCTATTCATATTTGCATTAATAATTCCAAAACCATGCTACATACAAGGTATCAGAATATTTTATCTTGAAGCATATATGATGGCAAACACAATTGTACTGCTATAGGACTTCTGTCACTTAGTATTTGTTAGAACTATAAAGGTGATAACTGGATTTTTTAAAGGCTGAAGCCACACCCACTGGGAGTTAAAGGTACACACTCAGTAGACCTCTACTGGAAGGAATGAGTTAAGGATATCCACACCTCCAGGCTAGTTGCTCAGTATAATGCATCTGAGGTTATCCAAGTGCAACTAACTCTGGGTAAAACTGCATCCAAATTGTAGCTTGCTACAGACCCCCCCCCACCATGCCCCAGGATTCCCACTCCTCTTTTCTTGATGTACTGGAAAATATTAGGGTTCAACCAAACACCCTAATAATGGGCGACTTCAACTACCCCACCATTAACTGGGAAAACTACTCGTGTACCAACTCCTTAGCTAAATGCTGTCTGGAATTCATAAACTAAAAGCCCTGAATCAACTTATCCACACCCCTACCAGGGGCAACAATATCCTAGACCTAGTCATTACCAACATGAGTGATCGGTGTTCCACACCTGAAGTCAACTCCTCATTGGTCCAATCCGACCATAAGCTAATCACCTTTGATATCCACATCCCGCCCCCACCCCCCATTAAGGAAACCACAGTAAAAAATTTGTCCAAGGCCAACTTCATGCTTCTTAAGACAGAAGTGGTGAACTTCATGACACCCATGCAGATGGACAATACAGTTACAACTGCTGAATCCTACACTAATGCACTCTATAAGCACTTACACGAGTGCATGGATTGTGCTATCCCAAACAGAACCAAGATGCTATCCTTCAAAAAAAGGAAGCCAATCTGGTGGTCCCCTGTCATAAACAAACTGTACAACAGAAGGAACAAACTTATCCCATGAGTGGAGGAGCTCCCTGGTCAGCCTCAGTAAGAAGCTGAGATCCCTTATAAGATCCTCCAAAGCTAGCTATGAAAACAAAATCACCACTGATTCTAAGGGCAACCACAAAGCATTCTATAGCTATGTCAAGAATCTCAGTGGCAACACCCAGATCTGCTCTGAGTTACAGTACAACGGCATGAAAATTACAAAACCAACTCACATAGCCAACATCCTGGCAGATAGGTTCAGTGCTAACTTTACCCCCCCTTTCACCCCATTAAAGGCCCATATCTATACAGGAAGAATGCAGAGTCTCTGTAATCACAACTATGCAGGTAAAAGCTGCACTCTCTAAAGCCAGAAACACAGCATCCATGGGACCGGACAACATCCCAGTCTGTGTTTTTCACAAACTTCAGAATGAACTGGCACCCCACCTAAGCGCCATGTTCACTCATAGCCTCACGTCAGGCTTTGTGCCCACTGAATGGTGCACAGCAACAGTTATCCCACTCCAAAAAGGAATAGCCACCACTGATCCCAGGAACTATCACCCTATTAACCTGACGAGCCTGGTCTGCAAGGCCATGTAACATATCATCATGGAACTCATAAACAAAGACATTGGTAACTTCCTAACTCTGGACCCCACCCAGTTCGGGTTTGTGAAAGGCAGATCATGCATGCTGAACCTGATCCACTTCTTTGAGGCAGTCACCAAAGCCATAGACAAGGGTAAGGTGATTCACACAGCCTATCTTGACCTCGCCAAAGCTTTCAACACCATCCCCCATTCTGGAATTATAGCTAAACTCACTAAACTAGGTATAAATCCCTGTGTCACAAGATGGGTTGCCAACTGGCTCACTGACAGAACCCACACTGTAAAAGTTGCAGATTCCAAATCTGACTTCAAACCAGTGACAAGAGGAATAACACAGGGTTCAGTCCTGGAACCTCTCCTGTTTGGTATCTATTTCTCTGAAGTACAAGCAAACTTAGAAGGCCTCTGGCTAATGAAGTTTGCAGATGACTGCAAACAAGGAACCATAGTCGAGTCCCAAAATGATGTGAACTTCCTACAGAAGGGCCTCGCTGAGACAGGATCCTGGTGTCAGAGGCATGGCCTCAAGCTCAGTGCCAAAAAGTGCATTGTCATCCCCTTTGGTAAAAACGTTGTACTCATGAACTACCACATAGGTGGCAGTCTACTTAATGCTTTATGTGTTATAAGAGACCTTGGGATCCAGGTGGACAGTAGTCTCTCCTTTGATAATCACATCACCATAGTAGTCAGGAAAGCCTTCTTCATGGCACACCTCATCACAAAAGGGTTCTCATCCAGGAAAAAAAAAGGTCATTGTTCCCCTCTCCTTGAGACTCATTATATAGAGTACAATGCCCCTTTTGGAATGTACCTCACAAGACATCTGCAGCAGCTGGAAAGGCCACAGATGTACCTCACAAAGAGGATTACTGGCCTCAAACAAATGCCCTTCACTGACCATCTCAAAAAACTCCAGCTTTACTCTGTAGCATGTCGCCTACTCTGAGGTGATCTCCGCCTAACATATAAAGCTATGTCAAACCCAGAGCTGTTGGACATGCTAAACCTAAAGATATACCAGTCCCTCCGAGCTACATGCTCTAGGGACCTAAACCTTGTCACCACAATAAACAGGACATGCAGGAGGGATAGTTTCCTGTCCAAGACACTTCCCATACTCTGAAACAAGCTGCCCATCAATGTCAAGCAAAGTTCTTCTTAGCACTCTTCAAGAAAAATCTTGATGAGTGGATGGGAAATAGGAAATACACCCCGGGGATCATTTCTGTGTCTCTGCTCGACAGGGGCACAGGAAAATAACTTTCTTGGGTGGCATAAGCCAGGAAACCTTGTTGGCTAGGCTTATTTAGGCCCTTGGGCCGATAGCCTAGTACCTACCTATGAACCTATGAACCTATGACAGAGTTTTTATCACCATGGGAATTAGCCTTCTTGATTTTTGCCATCATTTTTTTTCTTTTATTGTATATCATGTTTAATTTGGGGTGCGGCCAGGGCAGCTTGTTTCTGGGGTTAGTTCTGGGCTTACTTCTGCTAGGAACAGCAGTCTCTATGCAGCCCCTGACATGGCTGTACAGAGTTTCTGAGAGCAATTCAGCATACGCTACTGTGTTTTTGTGATTTAAAGGGGCATTGAATTTTGACAAACCATCATTTAATAAAAGGTAATTTAGCTTGGAATACTTTCTAACTGTCTTTATTTGAGTTGTGTGTGTCTACAGTATGTTTATGTTATGTGTTATTAAGCACTGAACCCAACTAAGTGACTAATCAACAATTATAAACAAGGACAGTCTGGGATTAATCCATAAGGACACCTGGACTTTGGATGTGTGTGGATAGGTGGAGACTGTTGTACAAATTAAAAAATGAATGAATAAAGGTCAGTGAAATATAAAGAGACCACTAGATGTTGGACAACGTTTAAGAGATTAATGGGATATTCAGGAAAGAAGGACACTTCTAAGAATTTCATATGCAAATTCTCCACAGATGGCATCAGACACAAATGAGACTAAATTTTAAGGTTGAAGAGACACTACAACTTACTGAGAGCATGCAGAGCACGACACAGATATTCTCTGTATTTCGACATTCAACACAGAAATTCAAAGATAAGGGTGGGTGTTAATAAATTATGGGAAGTGATATTTTGCTAGAAGGTGGAGGAAACTGTCAGTTTTGCATGTCTGAAGTGCTAAGAATGGATTGGGATGAGATGGGAAAGAAAAAGAAGAAAGGAGATTTTGATGGTGATGGGGTGAATAAAAGGTACTGAAAGGATGTTTTTAAGGGGAGAGTGTTGGGAAGACTGGGCAAAGAACGTGTCAAGTGGGGCAGGGACTGAAAGGTGGGTGTGTGTGATACTGTACCATTAGTGGCTGGGGAAACATTCTAAAATGAGCAGAGTGAGACAGTATTGATATCAGTTAGGGTGGTTTTTGAAGAATAGAGAAATATGGAGATACTGGGTAGGATTTCAAAGATGATCTTGGGGATAGAAAAGGTACAGGCTGCTAACTGAAACACTTGAAATAGTAAAATTTTTGGGGCTGGAATGAGTGTCAGCTGTAAGAAACAATTTATTCCTTAGTGAGGGGCTTATCTAATCAAGGAAATTACCTAATGGACAGACACATGTCTGTTACATTTCCACTGAGGTAATAATGGAGTTAGAATGTAACTTGATCTTTACAGTGTTTTCTGTGTGTTTTTCTGCTGTTTCCTGAAAAAAACAAACAAACAAAAAAAAAAACAAAAAAAAATATTCTCTTTTCCCACCTTTGCTGAACTAGATTAGTCCAGATTTCAGGTTTTGCTGAATTCCGGACTGTGGTATAGTTTCCTGTGTTGACCATATCCTTACTTGGATAGGAGGAAGCTTCTCTGTTCACCAGTGAGAGTGGGGAGCTTTGAGCAGCCTATCTGCCCCTGGAGGAGTGGTCTCAGCCCTGAAACTAGTAGCTTATTGGCCGTTTTGTATCAATTCCTATCTCTTTCAGTTTCTCTGCTTTAAAACTTGCATTTGCATGGTTTTGCACCAGTATACAACTCCACACAGCTCCTCATGGTGTCCTGCAGAGTGATACAGGCAACAGAGAGACCCAAGGGAGACTTTTCCAGATTTAAGTATTTTTTTTCTCTGTTTTTTTGCTTTGACTGCCTTTTCCCACCTAAAAAGCGAATTTCTAACTGATCTGTGCTTTTAAAAGTTCAAATTGCATTTGCCTTCTGCTTTTTACAGTTTTTGCACTTGTTTTATATCAATTTAAGTCATTTTTGTATTGTATAATTGTTGTAGTCTACACAATAAAGTATGCTAGCCTGTTTATAGCATTTACAGTGCTTTCTGTGTGTTTTTCTGCTCTTTCCTGAAAAAAAAACAAAAAAAAACCAAAAAAAATTCTCTTTTCCCGCCTTTGCTCAACTAGATTAGTCCAGATTTCAGATTTTGCTGAATTCCGGACTGTGGTATAGTTTCCTGTGTTGCCCATATCCTTACTTGGATAGGAGGAAGCTTCTCTGTTCACCAGTGAGAGTGGGGAGCTTTGAGCAGCCTGTCTGTCCCTGGAGGAGTGGTCTCAGCCCTGAAACTAGTAGCTTAATGGCTGTTTTGCATTAATTCCTATCTCTTTCAGTTTCTCTGCTTTAAATTCTGCATTTGCGTGGTTTTACACCAGTATACAACTCCGCACAGCTCCTCGTGGTGTCCTGTAGAGTGATACAGGCAACAGAGAGACCGAAGAGTGACTTTTCCAGATTTAAGTATTTTTTTCTCTGTTTATTTGCTCCGACTGCCTATTCCCGCCTAAAAAGCGAATTTCTAACTGATCTGTGCTTTAAAAAGTTCAAATTGCATTTGCATTCTGCTTTTTAGAGTTTTTGCACTTATTTTATATCAATTTAAGTCATTTTTGTATTGTATAACTGTTGCAGGCTACACACTAAAGTACGCTAGCCTGTTTATAGCATTTACAGTGTTTTCTGTGTGTTTATCTGCTGTTTCCTGAAAAAAACAAAAAAAAAACCAAAACAAATTCTCTTTTCCCACCTTTACTCAACTAGATTAGTCCAGATTTCAGGTTTTGCTGAATTCCGGACTGTGGTATAGTTCCCTGTGTTGCCCATATCCTTACTTGGATAGCAAGAAGCTTCTCTGTTCATCAGTGAGAGTGGGGAGCTTTGAGCAGCCTATCTGTCCCTGGAGGAGTGGTCTCAGCCCTGAAACTAGTAGCTTATTGGCCATTTTGGGTCAATTCCTATCTCTTTCAGCTTCCCTGTTTAAAACCCACATTTGCGTGGTTTTGCTCGATTTTGCACATAGCGCAGCATCGGGCAGCGCCGCTTAAATGGGTTTAAACTATTCCCGGCTCCACAAAGTCTGCTCTTCACTTTTTCCCTTAGAACTGTTCTACATCTCAAAGTAAGCACTCTATTTTCATTCTAAAGCCATGCAGTTGCTCATATACATAATCTTATAAGTAAGCACTAATAAACTAAAGCACTACTCCCTCTTATACTCCCTTTAAGTACTTGGCTTCCTATTGGTCCTTTTTGATCAGTCAAAAAGTAATTCCTTATACTACTCTGGCATGTCCAAAAGTCAGTTTCGGGTTTACTCTCCAGTCCAGCTGGTGAATCTGGGAATCTTGAGGCAATGTTACAACTGCCTTATGTACACAGACCACCCTCTCCTCCTCCCAACAAGCTCAAATATATGTGAGAGATGCAACTATATAGCCAAACTGGAGGCTGAGCTCTCTCAACCCAGTACTGGCGCAGTCAGTCAGGAGGAGAAGGTAACCACACACACCACAAATCCAGTCTCGCATAGACCTATTGCAACAGCAAACCAAACACATAAACACACAAAAACATACTTGGAGGCTCTAAATAAAAATCTGCCCAAGCAGCAGAGACCTCCAAAGCAGACATCCAAGCAACCGCTACCCCACAACAATACCCACGTATCACATAATTCATAAAGTCAGTGTGCCACACAGTCACAGCCATTAAGGCTAAAGAACACACCTAATACACTTGTAATATGTGACTCTATTGTCAGACACACTGACGTGCCACAAACCAGACTGAACAAGGAGAAGGTCACTGTAAGCTGCCTGTTGGGTGCCAGGATCTGCCACATAAAACAAGCACTCAGGTCACTCCAAAGCAAGTACGAATATGACTCCATCATTGTCCATGCTGGTGTGAATGACCTGAGACGTACCTCCCTGGACTACATGAAAAGAGACATAGAGGAGCTCTCTGATCATGTAGCCCAGGCCGGTATGACCCTGACCTTGAGTAGCATCTTATCCTCACCAAGAATGATGCCACAGTATAAAGACAAAATGATCAATTTTAACAATTGGCTAAAGTATTGGTGTCATTTAAAGGGGATCCAGTGTCTGTCAGCCTGGGATGACATGCTCGACAAGCCACATTGCTTCGCTAGGAATGGCTTGCACCTGTCACCCCTGCGCTTTCGAATAGTGGCTAAGGCTCTTGCCACCCCCATAGTGCCTTTTTTAGGCAAGGATCAAAAGACAAACCCACCTCCATAGACAACACAAGGAAAAAGAAACTAAGGGTAATACTGCTCAATGCCAGAAGTCTAAACCTCAAGACGCACGCACTCGAGGCTCTCCTCAGTATGGAGAATACTGATATCTGTGCAGTAACAGAAACCTGGTTCATGGCTCCCGAGAGCACACCAGCACTACTAGGTTATACCTCATACCATGCTTTTTGGCCCCAAAACTCAGACCAAACCACAAAAGGAGGGGGAGTATCCATATTCATCAAAGATACCCACACCTGCAGGTTAGTGGCACTGCACGAAGCATTGGAGACCATCCATGTGCAACTAACATTGGGCAAAACTGCCTTTCAGTTTGTAGCCTGCTACAGACCACCTTCCCAAACTCAGGAACCCCACTTGGCTTTCCTGAGAACAATGGAGAATATGAAGGTCTCTCCAAACACCATTATATTGGGTGACTTCAACTACCCAAGCATAGACTGGGAGCACTACTCAAGCCCCAACACCTTCGCCCAATGGTTCCTAGAATTTATAAACTCAAATGCTATGGAACAACTGGTCACCACTCCCACAAGAGGGGAAAACATATTGGACCTGATCATGACCAACATGGTTACTCTATGTTCCATATCAGAGGTATACCCCTCATTGGTAAGATCTGACCATAAATTAATCTCACTGGACATCCATATCCCGTCCCCACCCCCAGCCAAGGAAACTACGGTGAAGAACTTCTCAAAAGCAAACTTCACACTTCTCAAAACCGAGGTGGAATCCTTCAAAGCCCCTGGGCCAGTGGAAAATATGGCCCAAACTGCAGAATCCTTTACAAACGCATTCTTTGAACACCTACAGGAATGCATGGATCGTGCTATCCCAAATAAAACCAAGACTCACTCTTCCAATGGCAGGAGACCTGTCTGGTGGACCCCAGCCATAAATAAGCTATACAACAGAAGGAAGAAGCTACTACATGATAGAGCAAAATCCCAAAAAGGGAAGGCATCTCTGATCAGTACTACCAAGAAACTATGATCCCTCATAAAATCATCTAAGGCCAGCTTCGAAAGAAAAATTGCACAAGATGCTAAAGATGATCACAAGGCCTTCTTTCGTTATGTCAGGAACCTGGGTGGCAACTCCCAGATATGCTCTGAGTTAGTGCAAAATGACAAAAAATATACTGAACCCACAGACATTGCCAAGATCCTGGCAGAAAGGTTCAGTGCAAACGTCTCTCCCCTTCCCCCCCAAAAGAGCAAATGTCTATCCCAACAAAGTGTAGCCTCCCTTGACATCACAGATGCACAGGTGAGAGCTGCCCTCTCCAAAGCAAAAAACACAGCATCAATGGGACCGGACGGTGCCCTGGGCTGCGTCATACATGAGCTCCAAGAAGAACTGAACCCTCACATAAAGTCACTGTTCAATCTCAGCCTTACTACAGGATATGTACCCAAGGAATGGCGTACAGCAACAGTGGTCCCACTCCACAAAGGTGGTGCTACAACGGACCCCAGAAACTATCGCCCTATAAGCCTGACTAGCCTGGTCTGCAAAGCTATGGAGTGTATCATCATGGAACTCATAAACAAAGACATTGGGAACCTCCAAACACTGGATCCTACCCAATTTGGCTTTGTTAAGGGCAGATCTTGCCTCTTGAACCTGGTTGACTTCTTTGAAACAGTCACCAAGGCCATAGATGAAGGGAAGGTAGTCCACACAGCCTACCTGGACCGCGCAAAAGCCTTCGACACAATACCCCACTCGGGCATCATAAATAAGCTCACCAGCTTAAATATCAACCCCTATGTCACAAGATGGGTTGCAAACTGGCTCAGGGATAGAACCCACATGGTCAGAATTGCAGGTGCCATGTCAGACTCTAAACCAGTTACAAGTGGCGTCCCACAAGGCTCAGTTCTGGGACCTCTCTTGTTTGGTATATATTTCTCTGAGGTACAGGCTAACACGGGAGGACTATGGCTGACCAGTTTCACAGATGACTGCAAACTGGGTGCCATAATCAACTCACCGACTGACACAAGCATCCTCCAAAAGGGTCTCACAGAGACGGATAACTGGTGTCAGAGCCATGACCTAAAGCTAAATGCCAAAAAGTGCATAGTCATCCCTTTTGGGAAAAACAAAGTGCCCACAAATTACCACATAGGTGGTAATCCATTAAGTATGGAAGAAGTAATTAGGGATTTGGGGACCCAAGTAGATAGCAATCTCTCCTTTGACAATCACATTGCCAGAGTGGTTAGAAAGACCTTCTATATAGCCCACCTTATCACGAAAGGGTTCACATCTAGATCAAGAGAGGTCATTCTGCCCCTCTACTCATCACTCATCAGGCCCATAATTGAATACAATGCCCCATTTGGGATGTACCTTACCTGACACCTGCAGCAACTGGAAAGACCCCAAAAGTACCTCATCAAGAGGATCAAGGGACTCAAACAGATGCCCTACACAGTTAGGCTAAAGAAACTCCAGCTCTACTCAGTTGCTTACCGCCTACTCAGAGGCGATCTGTGCCTGATGTATAAAGCCATGTCCAACCCAGAATTAATGGACATGCTCCACCTCAGGAAATTCAAATCCCTTAGAGCTACATGCTCCAGGTACTTAAACCTCAGCACAGAAATAAATAGGACATGCTGGAGGGACAGATTCATATCCCAGAGGCTCCCCTCACTCCGGAACAAAATCCCAATCCATGTTAGGCAGAGCCCCTCAATGACCCTCTTCAACAGAAATCTTGGCAAGTGGATGGAAGATCGTAGGTTTACGCCTGGGATCTCTTCTGTGTCCCTACTAGACAGAGGCACAGTAAACTAACCTTAAAAGGGCTATCTTCTGTGACCTACTATACAGAGGTACAGTCAACTAATCTAAAAGGGTGGCGAAAGCCAAACACACTCTGGCTAGGCTTATAAATGCCCTAGGGCAGATAGCCTAGTATCAACCTATGAACCTATGAACCTTCAGATTTTAGGGTGGTGGATGAACTAGTCATTCTGATTCATCATGATAAAAGTGGATATACATTTTCTTATAACATACTTATGGTGATCCTGTATTAAAGTATGTATTTATTTATTTATTTTTTTTCATTTTAAATAATGAGGTACTGAATTAAAAATAAAAAGGTAGTTAGACAAGACAGGTTTTGATGAAATGATCTAATAAATACAAGAGTTTGGGCCAAGGTTCACATATAAAATAAGAGAGAAATGTAGGACTTTTCCTACTAGCTTAATAAATAAATAGACTTTGTCAATTTTTTTAAGAATCTTCTGGTACACTTCATTATTTGAGTCATGAGCCTGTATATGTATCCAACCAATCTATTTAGTTAGTTAACCAGAAAGATGGTATATAATTCCACAGGGCAGGAACCAGGATAACTAGGGAAAGTCAGTGCATGAGATATTGATAGGAAAGCTTATTTCTGATAAATATTTTATCAAAACGTGTGTTGCTTTGTGAAGGAAAGTAGTCAAGGTGTAGCTGATTGCTAGATCATCCTTTCTTTAACAGAAAGCAGTGCAGTGTTATCCAGAAGATAATGTAGTTATTTGTGAGACTCACAGCAGATAATGATCCTGAAGGCATTTCATCTTTGTAAAATTTGTAATGCATGTAGCATGAGACCTACAAGCAGCAAATCACTTTGACTAATTGTTCCATTTTTTTCAGCTCATTTTATTTACATGTTATGATAAAAAAAATGTAACAACAACCGTTGGAATACATATATACATATATAAATATGTCATTATGTTTTAATCCTATGGAACTAAGTGCTGCAGCTGATTTAAGACTTTAAGTTTTAATTAAACAAGCAAGTGATTTTTAACATGAGGCAGTAAAGGCATCAATTCAAATATCTTGCTAAAAGAATATGAAAATATTAAATCTGGTTTCTTCAAAATTCTTTCAAAAGTCACTTAGTTTACAAATGCATCTGTTTGATGTTGACTTTGCTTCATAGTAATCACATTTGTGAATCTCATATTGAATTATTTTGTATGCACAGAGTCACATGTTGATTTGCTATGCCTGCAACATAAGAAATAGCTCCTTAATGAAGGTCCTGTCATCTCTGCATAGCTGATTCACTAAGGTCGACAAAATTGTAAGCAAGATGAAGGAATGCTTGTTTGAATGGCATTTAATGTGTAAGTTAAATAAACTGTTCAGTGTTGCTAATTATGTCTGCTATTGTGCTATTTGCAATCAAACAGACCCATCAGATATATGAAAACTAAAGACTTTAGTAATGTTTTCAGCAGTCATCAGGTAATAAATTCTCGAAAAGAACCCCATTTATGAAGAGGATAGAAATCTAGAGTCTAATTGGCTGAGACATTTTTCAGGCTACACACTTAATTGACAGTCTGTGCAGGTCATTTTTAAGACCCACAACACAGGCTTGACGTCATTGTTTTTCAGTCCATTACCTTATGTAATAGAGGTGCCTGTCTGTCAGAAGCTTGCAATTGCACATGGGATATTGGGAGACTGGAGAAATTTCTCTCTTTTTATTTGTTGATCGCCCTGAAGAAATCTGGTTGATTATTATTAACAGAATTGCATTTTTTAGGCTCCAAAGCATCATTTGTTCTACTGTTTTTACCTTTGACAGGTGTGTGAAATGTAGAACTTTATGTTATTTTTAATAAGGACTATATAATTCCATGGTCAGTTTATACATATTTTGGAATTGCTGGGTATTGGTTTAAATATGCAGAGTATGATCAGTGTTCTTATCAACAGAACATTCTTAAATAATGTTATATGCAGCTCTAATTGTGAGTGAAAAAAAATCATGCTGGTCTTTGGAGAATTCTGATCTTTTCTGTTAAAGCAAATGGTGACTTTTTAAAAGTGATGAATACTTATCTCACAGGACAAAAGCTCACAAAATATCTTAAAGGTATTAGTATGCAGTGTACCTAGCCTTAATCTGCTGACAGACTATTTGCAGGTATGCAGACCCTTCACTGTAGCATGGCTATGGAATAGCTATTGTCCAACTTTGTTATTCATAGTTTGTTAAATGACAGTTACTGGGATTATACAAGTCAGTGGTGCACTTCCAGTGGAGTTTTTCTGTCTTCCTTTCTAGAGTACAGGCATGAAGTTAGTATATATAAGTTAAGGACTTTGGGGGCCAAGACCCCATCAGGATGGTACATGGATGTTTGTTCCTCTCCATTAGAAGGTTTTTTTTTCCCTTTTTAAGCTTTTTTTTCAGTTATAATTTTTGATTAAGAAAAATCAGAGATGTTTATCTGATTCATGAATGTGTCAAATGAAGAATGCCCTCCCCCGTATCACCAGCAGTGTAAAATGAATACGTCAAGCAATCAGTAAAGCCCAATAGGATGTGTGTTACTGTGTAATAATGCCCACTCAGGGGTGTTATGAGGCCCGGCGCCACATATATTTTTGAATTAATTAGTTCTTCCACCTAAAGTTTCAAACTTGCTGTAGTATATGCAAATGGTGTTGGAGGAAGTAATTTACATCCAAAATATAACATTTTCAAAAATATCCAGATATTTACTTCATTTTGGTCCTTTACTCCTAAAATGTGTGGTTTGTTGCCAGTCACTGGGGATCAAAGTCACTAAATAATGATGTACATTTGAATTTCAGACTTTTATTTCCTTCAGTAAATTCAGGCTAACAGAAATCCTGTTTTTAACCAACATTGTAATTTTATAAGAGTATTATTTAAAATCTGTTCCTATTTTTCAGCCTTTGCTCCCCCTTTATTTTAGGCTTTATCCAGATTTCTTGAGCTAAGAGGTTAAGAGGTATGCAAACCTTTATACTGCTGCTGCCAGTTCATAGGTGTGTACTAGGCTAATGGCCCTGGAGCCTTTACAAGCCTACCCCATAGGATTACCCTGGCATCGTACCACCCAACCTTTGTTCCTAGTGCCTCTGTCGAGTAGAGTCACTGGAGTGATCCCCGGGGTGAATTTTCTATTTCCCATCCACTCATCAAGATTTTTCTTGAAGAGGGCCAGTGAGGTGCTCTCCTTGACATGTATGGGAAGTCTATTCCATAGCATAGGCAGTCTCTGGGTTAGGAACCTGTCCCTCCAGCATGTTCTGTTGATTGTGGTAATGAGGTTGAGGTCTCTGAAGCGCATGGTGTGGAGGGATTGGGATTTCTTTAGATATAGCATTTCTAACAGAGCTGGCTTTGTAAGTCAAGCAGAGATCATCTCTAAGTAGGCAATATGAGACAGAATAGCTGGAGTTTTTTGAGTCTGTCCATATAGGACAAGTGTTTAAGGCTTAGGATCCTCTTTGTGAGGTACTTTTGCAGCCTCTCCAGTTGTTGCAGGTGTCTACTGAGGTACATGCCTAGTGGGGCAATGTACTTGATGATTGGCCTAATGAGGGAAGAGTAGAGGAAGACAATACCCTCTTTCTTTCTGGATGCAAAGCCCATAATAATGAGTTGTGCCACATAGAAGGACTTTCTGACCACAGTGAAAATGTGGTGGTCAAAAGAGAGGTTGTTGTCAACCTGTGTTCCCAGATCTCTTATAATGCCTTCTGTGTTCAGTGGACAACCATCAATGTGGTAATTCAAGGGAACCGGGTTTTTCCCAAATGGGGATGAAGACACATTTTTTGGCATTGAGCTTAAGGCCATGGTTCTGACACCAGTCATTTGTCACATTGAAGCCTTTCTGTAGGATGTCAACATCACTTGTGGAGTTAATAATAGCTCCCAACTTGCAATCATCTGCAATCTTTGTCAGAGAGAGAGTCCCTTCATGTTGGCCTGGACTTCAGAGAAGTACATACCAAACAGGAGATGACCCAGGACCGAACACTGTGGGACTCCACTTGTGGCTGATCTGCAGTCTGATTTGGAGTCAGCTACTTTCACACTGTAGGTTCTATCTGTGAGCCACTTTGTAACCCACCTAGTGATATAGGGGTTGATGCCTAGATTGCTAAGTTTTCCTATGATTCCTGAGTGGGGAATGATATCAAAGGCCTTGGCCAGATCAAGGTAGGCTGTATGAACCACCTTACCTTCATCCACAGCTCTGGTGACAGACTCAAAGAAGTCAACCAAGTTGAGCAGGCATGATCTACCCTTCACAAAACCAAACTGTATAAGATCCAGAGTTTGGAGATTCCCTATATCCTTGTTTATTAGGTCCATGATGATGCATTCCATAGCTTTGCATATCAGACTCATCAGGCTAATGGGGCAATAGTTCCCGGGGTCTGTAGTCGCTCCTCTATTGTGGAGAGGGATGACTGTAGCAGTGCACCATTCGGTAGGGACAAAGCCTGAGGTGAGGCTGTGATTGAACAGGGCATACAGGTGAGGTGCCAGTTCACTCTGTAGTTCATGTAGAACACAGCCAGGGATACTGTCAGGTCCCATAGAACCTGTATTCTTGGCCTTTGACAGTGCTGTTTTAACATGTGCAACAGTAAGACTGGGTGCCTGGCAATCTACTGGTAGTGTGATTGGTCCTTAGGTGGGGAGAGGGGTAAAGATAGAACTGAATCTGTTTGCCAGTATATTTGCAATATCTGTTGGCTTGGTATAGGAGGTACCATTACTCAGAGCAAATCCGGGTATTGCCATGGAGATTCTTTACATAACTATAGAAGGCCTTCTGATTGTCTTTACTATCTGCTGCAATTCTGTTTTCATAGCTAGCTTTAGAGGATTTGATGAGGGATCTCAACATTTTGTTGAAGGTGATAAGGGAGTCTTGGGACTTCACATTATTCTGCATCAGTTTCCTCCTTCTGTTTTAGAGTTTGTTTATGGCAGGGGACTACCAGATTGGCTACCTTTTTTTTGAGGAGAGCATTTAAGTTCTATTGGGTATGGCGAGATTCATGCATTTGTGTACATGTTCGTACAGTGCATTGGTGTACGATTTGGTGGTCATGCAACTATTCTCCATTTGTATGGGTGCTGTGATGTTAGCCACCTCTGTTTTTAGGAGCCCAAAGTTAGCTTTGGAGAAATTTTGCATGGTGTTTGCCTTTGTTGAGGGGGGTTGGGAGGGATATGGATTTCCAAGGTAATTAGCTTGTGATTGGATCTAAGCAGGGAGGAGTTGACTATTGGTGTAGAGCAACCTATGCCCATGTTAGTAATGACCAGGTCAAGGATGTTGCTACCTCTAGTCGGGGTAAGAATGAGCTGGTCCAGGGCACTGGAATTAATGGATTCCATAAAGTGTTGGGCAAGTGTATTGGTACATGAGTAGTTTTCCCAGTTAATGGAGGGTAGTTGAAGTCACCCAGTATGAGAGTGTTAGGCTGGACCCTAATATTCTCCAGGGTGCTTAGGAATGTGGAGTGTGAGTTTTGGGACATGGTTGGGGACCTATAGCAGGCTACGACCTCAACTGCTGTCTTACCAAATGTTAGCTGCACCTGAAGTATCTCAGATGTGTTATGCTGGGCTACCAGTCTGGAGGTGTGCACAACCTTTATGAATATGGAAACACCACCTCCTTTGGAGCTTTGGTCCAAGTTCTGGGGCTGAAAGGTGTGGAATGAGTTGTAGCCTGGTAGTGTAGGGGTGCTTTCTGCTGACTTGAACCAGGTCTCTGTTACAGCACAAATGTTAATGTTCTCCATTTTAAGGAGTACTTCGAGCGAGTGCATTTTGAAATTTAGACTTCTAGAGTTGAGCAGTATAACCCTCAAGTTGCATTTGTTTGTAGCTGTTACAGTGGTAATTTGATCTTTGGAACACCACCTAAAAAAGGCATTATAGGGGCAGCAAGAGCCTTGGCCAGTATCCGGAAGCCCAGGGGTGACAGATGCAGGCCATCTCTGGCAAAGCATCAAGGTCTGTCAATCATGTCATCCCAGGCAGACAGATATTGGATCCCCTTAGAATGACACCAGAAACTTAGCCAATTGTTGAAATCAATCATTTTCTGCTTGTACTATGGTATAATTGTGGGTGATGGTAGGATGCTGCTCAGGGCTAAGGTCATACTTGCCTGGGTTACATAATCTGAGAGCTCCTCCATGTCTCTTTTCACGTAGTCCATGGAGGTACGTCTCAGGTCATTCACACCCACATGTACTATGACATAGTCATATTTGTACCTGTTGTTGAGGGACCTGAGTGCATGCATTATGTGGTGGATCCTGGCGCCTGACAGGTAGCTGACTGTTACTTTCTCCTTATTCAACCTAGTGAGTGGGGCATCAGTGTGCCTCACTATCGAGTCACCTATGACTAGTGCGTTGGGCATGCTGTTTTGCCTCAGGGGCTTTGGTTGAGTGGCACACTGTTTAGGAGAGTTATGTGTCTCATGATTAGTGTTGTGTCATGGTGGTCGACTGCGTTTCTGCCTTGGAGGTCTCTGCTGTTTGGTTAGATTTTTATTGAGCGCCTACGAGAAGGTGGGTGTGTGGTTTGTGTTTTTATGTGAAGGCAATGCTGGTATTTGTTCTGGAGGGCTAGTGGTCAATCAATCTCTCACACACAGAGACACACAGACACACACACATACACACACACACACACACACACACACACACACACACACACACACACACACACACACACACACACACACACACAAACACACACGTGCTTCAGAACATTAATGCAAACACAAATCCTGTTAATCAAGCAAGTTTGTAATTTTATAAGAGCACTATCTGTTCCTATGTTTAAACCTTTGATCTGTTTTTATTTTAGACTTCATCAAGATTTGTTCAGCTAAGAGGTCAGGAGGTCTGCATACCTCTTTACTGCTGCTGTTGCTACTGCTCCATCACTCTCACTCTTCACACACGCACACACACACACACACACACACACACACACACACACACACACACACACACACATACTTCTGCATTCACACACATAAACATAAACACACACACACACACACACACACACACACACACACACACACACACACACACACACACACACACACACACACACACACACACACAGATGCACAGAAGTACACAAACACTTTTCTTTCTTTTTTATGTTTCATTTACTTTTTTCATTGGCTAAACAGCAAAATCACCATTTAGAGAGTGTAAAATAATGATGTGACCACTCTCAATCTCACTTATATGCACACATACACTCACACACAGACAACAAAACACACACACACTTTTCTATTTTTTCATACTCTCTAAACAGCAAATGTCCTGCTTAGCAAGGGTAAAATAATAGTGATAGTGCATAGGTTCATAGGTTCATAGGTAGGTACTAGGCTATCAGCCCAAGGGCCTAAGTAAGCCTAGCCAACAAGGTTCCCTGGCTTACGCCACCCAATAAAGTTAATTTCCTGTGCCCCTGTCGAGCAGAGCCACAGAAGTGATCCCCGGGGTGCATTTCCTATTTCCCATCCACTCATCAAGATTTTTCTTGAAGAGTGCTAATGAGGAACTTTGCTTGACATAGATGGGTACCTTGTTCCAGAGTATAGGAAGTCTCTGGGACAGGACTCTATCCCTCCAGCATGTTCTGTTTATTGTGGTGACAAGGTTTAGGTCCCTAGACTGTGTAGCTCAGAGGTATTGGGATTTCTTTAGGTGTAGCATGTCCAACAGGTCTGGGTTTAACATAGCTTTGTATGATAGGCAGAGATCTCCTCGGAGTAGGCGATATGCTACAGAGTAAAGCTGGAGCTTTTTGAGACAGTCAGTGTAGAGCATCTGTTTGAAGCCAGTAATTCTCTTTGTGAGGTACTTCTGTGGCCATTCCAGATGCTGCAGAAGTCTTGTAAGCTGCATTCCAAAAGGGGCGTTGTACTCTATAATGGGTCTAATGAGTGCCAAGTAGAGGGGAACAATGACCTATTTTTTCCTGGATGAGAACACTTTTGTGATTAGGTGTGCCACATAGAAGGATTTCCTGACTGCTGTGGTGATGTGATTATCAAAGGAGAGACTATTATCCACCTGGGTCCCAAGGTCTCATCACACATTCGAAGTTAGGTAGACTGCTGTTTATGTGGTAGTTCATGGGTAAAGAGATTTTACCAAAGGGGATGACAATGCACTTTTTGACATTGAGCTTGAGGACATGCCTCTGACACCAGGCATCTGTCTCATTGAGGCCCTTCTGTAGGATGTCCTCATTGTTTAGGGACTTGACTGTGACTACTAGTTTGCAGTCATCTACGAACATTGTTAGCCAGAGGCCTTCTGTGTTAACCTGTACTTCAGAGAAGTAGATACCAAACAGGAGAGGTCACAGGACTGAACCCTGTGGTACTCCACTTGTCACTGGTTTGAAGTTAGATTTGGAGTCTGCAACTTTTACAGTGTGGGTTCTGTCAGTGAGCCAGATGACAACCAATCTTGTGATGTAGGGATTTATACCTAGTTTAGTGAGTTTAGCATTAATTCCAGAATGGGGGTATGATGTTGAAAGCCTTGTCGAGGTCAAGATCGGCTGTGTGAACCACCTTACCCTTGTCTATGGCTTTGGTGACTGCCTCAAAGAAGTTGATCAG